>NC_079400.1:16863837-16928837 GCF_029220125.1 Pseudoliparis swirei
CACGCCCACGACGGAGAAACCGTCCAATGAGGAGGCAGTGGGGAGGCCCCAAGAGAAAAGACCAGGTAGACACACGCAGCTTATCCTCTTTCTTTTTGAATTTAACATGTTGTCACTCCAACAAACAAACATCATGAAGGTTTTAAAGAATGTTTAATGAGCTATAACACAAGCTTTAGTTTAGTTTGTGACTGACAGTCAGAGCAGAGGAATGCACTCAGGGACCCCGAGCTCTTGTTTACATTGTGTGAGAAGTTCTCGTCTAACTAGTTGATGCTGCGTTCACAGACCTTCAGGCCATTGTGAAAAATCCCCCAAGCCAATCCGCATTTCGAGTTCCAACTGTCAGCCGCCTGTCAGATGCCTCCGAGTCACAGGAGAGGATATAAACTTGTAAATTACAATTCCTTGTGCGCTGCCTATCAATTAACCTCTCCGTGACCACATTAATCACACTTCTTTACTGCGTTGTTAAGCAACATACTTGTAACTCATCACAAACTCCAGGTGCCATCGGAGACGGGTTCAACAGGTTTGTTGTAGTTTGAGTAATAGACGTGTTGAAACCGAGCCGGCGAGATGAAGAGATACAGATATTACGTTTCTTCGAAGCTCTCCCTTCTCTGAGGAACCCGTCGGTCGGTATTGATTATAACCCCGTCTCCTTTTTCACAGTCGGCAGGCCGAAGAAAGTCCTCTCGGCGCCTCGGCCCGCGGCGACGGACACGTTAACCAAAGGCGCCGCTTCCTCGCTGAGCTGGTCGACGCCCAGGAAGAGGCCGCCCGTCGACTTCTTCCTCTTCAACGGGACGTCCCGGAAGACCCAGAGGAAAGTGCGGGAGCGAGACCCGGGGCTGTTCCACCGGCCCACCTCCCACCTGCTCGCGCCCCCGATGCCCATCAAAGGCATCTTCGGCTCCCCCTTCGAGAGCGACTCGTTCAGCAGCATCGCCAACAGCTACTCCACCTTCAGGAGCGGCGGCGGCGGCTCTGGGGCGGGGCGACCGGTCGCTCAGGGGCTCCGGGACCCCCCCTCGTCCTCCGCTGCGACGGTAGCCGGAGGCAAGAAGCCGGCGAGCGACCGCGACAGGAGACAGTTGCCGGTGAAGCTCGACCACGAAGGAGTCACCTCGCCGAAGACGAAGAACGGCAAGGCGCTGCTCCGAGACAAGAGCCTCTCCTCCGCCGGAGCGCCGCCGCCGCCGTACATCCACCCTGCCCTGATGATGAAGGACGGGAAGAAGGGAGGAGGCGAAAGAGATGGCGCCGGCACCCGCTTTGAGCCCGTTGTCAAGGGCGCCCCACCTCTGAGGAAGAGGCTGCCGGCGGGTCTCGGGGTCCAGGGTGGCGATTACAGCCGGGACTACCCGAGCGACGGCCCCAGCTCTTACTCCGAGCTGGATGAGGATGAAGAGGATGACGCTCGGGATGCCGAAGCCCCTCGCGGTGGCGCGGCGGACCCTCCGCACCGCGGCGGCCGCTTCCTCTCCCGCCTTTCCGCCTGCTTCTCCTCGTCCTCCTCTTCCTCCTCCGCCTCCGTCTCCTCCTCGTCGTCCCCGTGCTCGTCGGACAACGACTCCTCCTACTCCTCGGACGAGGAGTCGTCCTCGGTGCTGCTGCGCCGCGCCCTGCTCCAGCAGGACAAGCACCGGCAGAGCGCGACCTCCGACCTCCCGAGCGCCGAGCCCGCCGCCGGCGCCTCCCCCCCTTCCGCGGGCGACGGCAGCGCGGCGAAGAAACTGCTGAAGAGGAAAGAGCGCAGTTCCGGTGGCCGCCACGAGGGGCAGAGCAGCGCCGCGAGCCAGCAGCACAAAGCTGCAGCCAAGGACCCGGCATCCGCCAAGAGGCAACGGATGACCTCACCGGAGCCGCTGCCCAACAACATGGCTCCTCCTCCTCTGCCTGGACACCAGCTGTGGAAATGGTCCGGCAACCCCACGCAGGTACGAGCACCTTCACGTACCCAAGATGCCCCGAGGACTGTTATATTGGTCTTTTCCACACGTTATAATCTTGGTTATATGGTTTTTAAAACTCCCAGGTGACATAACCGACCTCACTTTCACAGCTTCAGGAGGTCACCGTCATGTTGACCTTTGATGACATTAATTTGTCTTTATTTCTCAGTCTTTGCGAATACTGCGAAGCAAACTCTCTAAATCTATTATTATCCCGATTACTTAATCCCGATCCTGAGATCGCGTGAACAGAATCAAAAGACGGAGCAGACGTGTGTGTGTGTGTGTGTGTGTTGCTGTGACAGTAAAGTCACCTCCTCCTGTGACTCGATGGGATCAGTTCGTTTCTTGACTTATTCAATCTTTCCATTCGGTGTTTTAGCAAAACAAATAAATATATTTCCGTGGAATAAAAACCCTCCGCACTGAATGAATGTAACCGAGTGTTTTCCTCTCTCTCGCCGACAGAGGAGAGGTCTGAAGGGTAAAGCCCGCAAGCTCTTCTACAAGGCCATCGTGCGGGGCAAGGAGACGGTGCGCGTCGGCGACTGCGCCGTGTTCCTGTCGCCGGGCCGGCCCCAGCTGCCCTACGTGGGCCGGGTGGAGAGCCTGTGGGAGTCGTGGAGCTCCGCCATGGTGGTCAGGGTCAAGTGGTTCTACCACCCGGAGGAGACGCGCCTGGGGAAGAGACACCGCGACGGCAAGGTAAGAAGGCCGAGGTGGGAGGAGGAGGAGGAGGAGGAGGAGGGGGAAGTCGAATTTCTAAATTGAGAACGGGTCAAAGTAAACAGTGCGTGACATTCTCATATAAGTATATCACCCCCCTTTTGCTTTTTTCTATTCCCTTGTTCCCATCTGATGTGAATGGTTGAACGCCCACTTATTTCATGGAACCGTTTCCAGATCTAAATACTCAGCGGTAAAGGCCCCCCCCCCCGGGGAGGGGGGGGGGCGCTCTGCTGCAAAAGGAAGTCATGTGTTTTGCATTTCTTTGCAAGAACAATAGTGGTTTGTTTGGAATAAATAGAAGAAGAAAAAAGGCCGGAGTCGTTGATCGTGATCGGCGACGTCCGCAAACGAGAGAAGATCTCCGGGAGGAACCCGGCAGCGAAAAGACATGAAAGGAGGCGCGAGAGGGGGAGGAGCAACCACTTCCTCCCCAAAGCAGCGTTCTGATGGTCGAATGAATCGTCTCGACGATTCCCTCAACCCCTCTTCTCTCTCTCTCTCTCTCCCAGAATGCTTTGTACCAGTCGAGCCACGAGGACGAGAACGACGTGCAGACGATCTCCCACCGCTGCCAGGTGGCCGGCCGGGCCGAGTACGATCACCTGAGGCGCGAACGCAAGGCTGCTGGCGGCGGCGGGGCGGCGCACAACCTGTTCTACCTGGCCGGGTCTTACGAACCCACCACGGGCCAGCTGACCGGCGCCGACGGCGTGGCCATTGTGTCCTAAGCACCACGCCGGCGGATTGGGTTGAGGGAATCCAAAATATTGAAAAAACGCACACCTGGAGACGATCGGCTCTCCAGGACCGCCCCGTCAGGACGGAGCCGGGGGGGGGGGGGGGGGGGGGGGCGGCGGGGGAACCGAGACAAAGAGTTTTGGACTCTGCGTGTCGATCTGTCCCTCGTGAGAGGCGGAGCTAGCCCACTGGATGAGGCCCCGACAGCACCTGGCACTTATAGGAGCCCAGTTTGTTCTGGGGGGGAGGAGTCTGACCCGTGTCGGATTTAACCTCTTCATCAGATGTGGACTGAGGCCTCGACGGCCTTCCTGTCGGCTGGAGGAACCGGAGCTCCTCGTCACCGCGACGCGATTACTGCCACGAAGGAGCCGGGAGCAAGGACACGAGCACTTTGGAGTACAGTCGCTTGGATGGAGGAGGAGGAGGAGGAGGAGGAGGAGGGGAGAGGGGGGGGCGGGTTGAGGGGGGGGAGTCAGACTCTCTGAAACAAAGACCGGCTCAGAGAGACTGAACGGTAAGCGGAGACTTACTGTGAACCACACTGGTTTGGAGGGTTTCAGTGGTCTCATACTGGTAGTTTGACGAAGACAACGCGATTGGGAGATCCCCAACAGGACCAAAAAAACACTGTAGTTCAGACTTTGTGTGTGTGTGTGTGTGTGTGTGTGTGTGTGTGTGTGTGTGTGTGTGTGTGTGTGTGTGTGTGTGTGTGTGTGTGTGTGTGTGTGTGTGTGTGTGTGTGTGTGTGTGTGTGTTTGCAGAGTGGCTGCGATGACCCTGTCTGGCATTTAATGAGCTCGAGGTAAATAGTGCTTTAACGTGCCGCCCGTGAGTGAGTGTGTGTGTGTGTGTGTGTGTGTACTGTACGTGTGGGTCGTGCACGTCACAGTGAGCAGTGTGTGTGTGTGTGTGGGGGGGGGGGGGGGTCGTCGGTACGTCGGCGACACGCTGAATATGAATCTTTCCCCCCGCGCTACAACGTGCACGGAAAAAAAGCGATCTCTCCTCCCACCAAGCCATACACGACGATACCTCTCTCTCTCGTACAGGTGGTCGGATTGTTTATTTGAAATGTGAGTGTGTGTGTGTGTGTGTGTGCGTGCTTTGTACAGCATCATGTATAATATAACATGTTGTAAATACTATACATATATATTTGTTCTTGTTTTTTTTGCAGAGAAGATTATTTTATTTAGATTTTTTAGGGTGTGTGTGTGTGTGTGGTGGGTTGGGGGGAGGGGGGGGGGGGTCTGAGAGGTCGGAGGTCGGGTGAGTAGCGTCTCTCTTAATGCACTGAACGGGATGGAGGTTTGATGTGAAGACGTTGTGCGCGTGAGCCCTGCTCCATGAGGCAACGGGTGAATATGTAAGGCGGTGGTTGGGAAAAATGTTTTATAAGGAAATCTGAAAAAGGCTCTTTTGTATACATGTGTCCGGATTTATCATTTGTATTTCTTTTTATTTCACTGCATTGTTTTTTAATTTTTTCTTCTTTTTTCTTTCCAAAAAAAATACTGGAAAAAGAAGCTGAGTTTCTGCTGTTCTCTGATCCCGAAAAAAACAAATCTTTTATCCGTTTCCGCCTGTGTACCTATATGAAATGTAGATATTTATCTGGCATCGAAAAGAAGACAAAAAAGAAACATATACCAAAGCACCTGTGAGTTTACAGCGTCACCGCGTCAGAGGAGGAAAACGTACGATGAAAAAAAAGACATCGCAAAAACATTCAATCAAAAATCTGAAATCCGGGACCCCCTGCAATCCCCCACCGAGGTATCGAGCCCTTCTCGTTGTCTGCTTCGCGTTCATTCGGCGTTGCCATGACAGCGACAATGTCCGCGCACCGAACAACTGATGCACTTGAGGTAACCGTGGCAACCGGAATGGCGTCACGTGACTGTGAAGGACAATCAGAGCCAATCAATTGGACGATGTTGAGCGACAAAAAAAAAACAAGATACGGATCAAATCACAAATTTATGCTTCTTGTCACTTTTATTCCCGCTTTGCCAAAAATGTGTGTTTTACGTTTGCTGTTTTTTTCTTCCTGGTTTACCATTGTCTGACTGTTTATGCAAAGCCTTTGATGACTGTGTGTTGTCGTTTATACGATGTACAGGGAGGAGGAACATGATGGCCTTTTTTTAGGACATTGACTGACTTTGAACAACAACGTTGCTGTTACACTGCGAAGCAAAAGCTTTAAAAAAGGATCTAATGTGAACTCAATTTAGAGATTTTTCTTTTATGGGTCTTTAATTGCTTTACTTTTTTAAAAGCAGTTTTTTTTTTTTAAGAAACACTGGATTCAGTTCTAACCAGAGAGAAGCGACATCGTTGTGTTTTTTTTATTTTTTATTTTATTTTTTAGACCCACTGGAGAAAAAAAACTGCTTTGTATTGTTGAGAATGCCGAACTAAAATATATGATGTAATTTCAGTCATTCTTTGGAAATATGACTTAAATATTTCCTCATGTACAAAAGGAAAAAATTATTTATCTTAATTATTGCCTTTTTTGTGTGTTTCATTAAAAAAAAAAAAAAGATTCTTACAAACAACAACAAAAAACGTCTCGTTTCCTTTTTCTTTTTTTTCACTTTCATGCCGAGCGCGAGCGCTTTGAAAACGGCCTCGTGTTCATCAACGGCCGTCATCTGTCTGCGGTAAGAAAGAAAAAAAATGGACCACAGAAGAAAAAGGGTGGAAGGCTGAGAAGAAGAAGAAGAAAAAAATGAAAACGAGACGAGGAAGTTATTTGAAACTGTAGGCGGAGCCGATAGACGAGGAAAGAATGGGGAGAGAAAGGGAAACTGTATCTGTAACGTCTCCTCTGGCTCTGCAGGTGAGTCGGTATTCAGAATAATAATACAAAAACCGGAACAGGACCATTAACAGAACAAAGCGAGGATATCCGCTTTCATCCTGCCAAGATTTTCACGGTGTGTGTGTGTGGAAATGCAGCTCTCATGTGCTCATCAAACAAAGAGTGGTCGTCTTGTACACACACACACACACACACCAATATAAAAAAACACACAGTCTGCATGCACTCCTGTACTTCCATGGGTTTTCAGTGTGTGTGTGTGTGTGTAATGCGAGTGCCGTTGAGACGCTCCGCTGCCAGGCCACGAGTTACTGGGACAAAGTGCTCGAACCCCGACGACATTTTATTTGAGACTACTTGTGAAATATTCACACCTTTTTTTTCTTTTTTTTTGCCAGCGCGCTGCAACCGGAGCTTTCCGCTTGCGGCTTATTGCAACATTAAAAGTCAGGATGGAGGATCGGCCTCGACCTTTGACCTCCAGTTACAGCTCGGTCGCCCCGTTACCGTGCGGGACGCTCGTTTCTCTTCAGTGTCGCTCTCTGCTTGACGATACAGGAAAAGTTGATTCGCATATCTTTGCTAATGGAACTCGGCCACACACACACACACACACACACTCATTCAGACTCTTTGTCCAGCGTGTGTGTGTTTGCTTTCCCTTTTGTTTTCTGCGTTCAGCTGCTTCGGCAGTTTAACATGTTATTACAAAGATATGAAACAGTACACTTTCCAGTTTGACTGCACACACACACACACACACACTCACACACACTCACACACACGACATTCGCACCCATTCTGCACACTGTTGGTCTTTTACCTCGGCTCCTCAATCACCCAACGCCTTCAAAACACACAGACATTAAGTGCAGCCTTTGACTGCTTATCAGCAGGTTTGCGTTGAGCTTATCTGGTTGACATTGTTAAACTACTTTACCCAGAATGCCGCGGGAGATAGGGGCACAATGGGAGGCTGGGGGTGCCCTCTGGGTTAATGAGAGAGGGCTTTTCACAGTCTCGGGAGCAAACATGCGTGTGTGTGTAGGTGTGTAGGAGTGTGTGTGTGTGTGTGTGTGTGTGTCAAGGGTCAAGGTGTCAGAGCAAGGTGTGGCAGTTTTTTAAATTGTATTTCTTTAGTTTCGTCGGGTGGAGGCTGACGGATGGGAGCAGAGAGACCACATCTGAAGCTCCAGTCGACATGAATCTAGACGCTACACCGTGTGTGTGTGTGTGTGTGTGTGTGTGTGTGTGTGTGTGTGTGTGTGTGTGTGTGTGTGTGTGTGTGTGTGTGTGTGTGTGTGTGTGTGTGTGTGTGAGCGACAGAGACAGAGAGATCGTGTGTGTGTGTGTGTTGGAGGGGGTGGGGGGTTCCAATCCAGAGAAAGCCCTCCATTTAGATATAGCCGGAGCATGTCACTGAAGTGAATGAATGGTTGTCAGCTGCAGAGGGATTTAGCGTGTGTATGTAGATGTGTGTGTGTGTGTGTGTGTGTGTGTGTGTGTGTGTGTGTGTGTGTGTGTGTGTGTGAGTGTGTGAGTGTGTGTGTGTGGGGTATAGTCAGGTCACTCAGAGTGGGAGTAAGGAGATCAGCGGTCCTCTCTCTCACCTCATCCATTGTTCATATGAGCCCCTGCGACCTCGCCACCGGAATCCATCTTACTATCAGAGAGTGTGTGTGTGTGTGTGTGTGTGTGTAAGAGAGAGACATTTTAGATCTCCGTATAGTCGATCTGACTCATTGTGGAACATATTCTGTGGCAACAGATGGTCGGCTCCATAAATCATAGATTCTTGGCCGTGTGGAAGTTATGTCCGACTTCTCCTCCGTGACACAACAGGCCTCCTCTGTTCTTTATTTTACAGTTTCATGACTTGTTTCCCATTACACAGGATAAAGAAACAAATGGTGTTGTAGTCGGAAACATTTTGGATCAATAATGAAGCGGTTAAATAAGACGGCAGCGGTAAATATGAGGATTTAATTCCCAAAAAGAGCTTTTTAAACCCAGTGTTTAATGATCAGAGGCATTTATTGCAGAGTAAGAGTTTAGGTGATTGATAATGAATATATGGGTCAATTAATAAGAAATGAATCAACGTATAATTCAATCATATACGGCCTCAAATGTTTTTTTTCACTAACTCTATTTCTGGTTTATTGAGCATAACATCTAACATTTGGGAATTGTGTTTATTATTTAGGATTGACTATTTATTTATATATTTGTGTTTTTTTCAGCCCCATTTTAAAGGTTTCATTCAAACACTTTAAAGTGTGTTCTTATTTTAAAGAATTTACATTTAAAATGTGTATTTAACCTTTATTTAGTTCGTTTTTATCTATCTATGTCTTTGTAACTTTAATTTAATTAATTTAGAAAATAATCAGAATTCTATGTGTGTATTGTCATTAAATATATAGATGCTTCTTTAAATAAGGAAAATATTCTTTTTTATATTTGTAAGTCACCACATTATTTTGCTTTTCATGTGAATGACACAGAACATTAGAAAAAAATTGTTTTAAACTAATAATTCCCATTTAGACGGCATCCATTAATACACATATCTTTGTCGATTATTCGGAAACAGATATGTTTCCCCGTTGTTGTGCTTTAAATTAGGAAGAAAGGAGTAGGGGAAGAAGAGAAGGAATGAATAATCTCAACAGTGAAGAGGAGAAAGGGATTAAGAGGAGCAGGGGGGACGGAGGAGGAGGAGGAGAGACAATAGCTCGGGGTCACACTCCCTCTGTGACCTCCTAATCCACATTAGCACAAAACTACAGGAAAAACAATGTGATTATTAACCGGCAGAAACTTTTGGTGTTTTTTTCTCCGGTGCTGCTGTTTGATATTTGGTAATAGTGTTGAGGCGTCTCGGTGCCGACGGTCAGAAAAGGTCAAACATGCTGTAAAGTTTTCGTGGACACAGCAACCCGAGACACACACACCGGAGAGCCGCCCCGTGGGAACGGGTGTGTGATCTTTATGATACACTCTGGATGCAGGAAGAATTTAGATCTGTATATCAGTGTCTGTGTGTCTGTGTGTGTGTGTGTGTGTGTGTGTGTGTGAGGAACTTGATTACCAAGCTTGCCACCCCCCCCTTCCCCCCCCCCCCTCCAGTGACAGCATGGAGAAAAGACATGTACAGTATGTTTTTAAATGACGACAACTGGTACACACACACATACACACACACACACGTCTCCAACAGCCCCGCGTGTTCTTTTCCTCCAGTTGTCAGCGACACTGTACGGAGGGTCATGAAAATACCTGTAACCGTACACCTGTCTGGATGGAATACGTGCGGTAAATGAAGGTGAAACCCGAGCGGAGGATTCCCCCCTTCGTCTTCACGCTTCCATCACCTCGGACAGTCGGTCGGCATTTCTTTACATTTCATCAGATTTTTCGCCAAAAAATATTAAACAGGAAGTTAATCGCTTTACCAAAACCTCACGGTAACCACTTTACACTAAACACACAGAATGAATGTCTAGATATCGCTGTACATGAGCATTTAATTCAAGACAATATCTGCATTCTTACACATTTGGAAAAAAAATGCTTTTTTTTGCACAGCAGATATATATATATATATATATATATTAATAAAGTCCGAGATGTGAACAGTTGCAACTCTTTCCAATAAAAAGGTTCAGAGTCGATTTCCACCGGCGGAGGACCAACGAGCGTTATCCTGTGACCCCGAGCAGCGTCTGGCAGGCTCTCCGAGGTCAGCAGGGTGTGTAGCCGATAGATACTGTGAACTATATTATTGAGTTTCCTTTTAGCAGAACGCTCTGAGTGACTCTGAGGTCCCTCCGGTGACCTGGCTGCGCAGTATCTATGCAGTGGCCATTTTTTAAAGTATGTTACGCAACGTGATTGGCTGATGCCTTTATTCAAAAGCTCATTCTTTTTTTTCCCCTTTTCACTAAAAAAAACATACTTTTCCTTTTCACAGTGTGGTATTCTCATTCTGTAAGAAAGTATGTAAAAAAAACAGTAAAATAACATAATGTTTCTGGTTCTTCTTCCCAAATTTAATCCAAGCTCTCAATCACCATGAACCGCTGCAGCCTGGACACAAACAGGTACATAGATAATCCCCCAAATCCTTTCTTCTTCCCTTTTTTTCTAAACTCTAATTACTGAGACACGGAAGAAATATTACCTGACGACCTATGTGTATTGCGAGACATGAAAGGTAATTTGCAATGTTATTTTTTGTGTGTGTCGGTACTCACCACACTGTGTGTGTACGCAGGCGGCAGATTCACAGCAATTAAGGAAACAGACGACCTCGGCAGTTATTAGAAATCACAAGAGGAGCCCAGGTAATACGGGTCCCAGTCGAACGGGGCTAATGTCAAGACATAGTTACCATGGTAATAAATGGCAGAAAATTAATTAACAATTTAGAGAATAATTGGTAAACATAGCAATTTGTGCACGGAGAGTGGCCCCGGAGGACCCGCCGCTCACCTCCAGAGCTCTGGTGACGTGAGACGGCCTTCTGCAACGTCTATTTTATGCTTTACGTTGAATCATCTGCCTACACGGGTCCCTGAAGCCGAAAGCCGCTCCGCTCGGCCCGTACGACAGACGATTCATCAACTGACAGCGATCCGGAGAGATTAAGACGCCGAGCGGCGCCAAACCAACACACCAGGAATGTACAGGCCCAATCAACGGGGCCGCTACGCCTCCTATACAGCACACAGCTGGAATCAGGGCAGGCGGGGGGTATATGCTGGTCTTTTCTTATCTGCGTTGACTCAGCAAAGAGTGTGTGTGTGTGTGTGTGTGTGAGCGAGGCCGTGGGTTTGAGATCAGGGATTGTGTGTGGGGGGGGGGGGGGGGGGGATTGTGGCCTTCCTACTGAGAAATTACTCACCCAATAAATTACAACCCAGAACCAAAGGAGTTAACCTGCATGATAACCTGTGTGATATCTATCTATCCTCTATCTATCATCCATCTCCCTATCCATCTATCCATCTATCTATCTATCCTCTATCTATCTACCTATATATCTATCATCCATCTATCTATCTGTCATATATCTATCTATATATTATCTATCTATCTATCATCCATCAATCTATCTGTCATATATCTATCTATATATCATCTATCTATCTATCATCCATCAATCTATCTATCTATCCTCTATCTATCTATCTATCTATCCTCTATCTATCTATCTATCTCTCTCTCTATCTATCTCTCTATCGATGCATGTATACAGTATTGTACTACACAGCCTCTTCTGTGTTATTCATGTCACGTTTCTGTTGGCTCAAAGAAAACATTACATCTATAATCGTCCCTTCATCTTTCACAGAGGTGTGTGTGTGGTTGTGTGTGTGGTTGTGTGTGTGTGTTTGCATAATGTGTCTCTTGGTTCTATAAGTTTGTGTGTCTATTCAAGTACGTCCTCATGTGTGTTGCCTAAGTCATGGGCCTCGTCTTAATGTGTCTGCGGGTGCGTGTGTGCGTGTGTGTGTGTGTGTGTGTGTGAGTTGGCGTTTGTGTGCTGATGGCTCTTCACTCTTTCATCTCATCAAGCGTTCATCACACCATCCAGCAGATCACTCATCAACAGAGGGTCCTGCTTTTAAATGATAAGATCTCTCTCTCTCGCTCTCTCTCTCTGTAACACACACACACACACACAGGACCTGGAATGTGATCAGAGTGCGTTTCGAAGATATTCTTGCGAACACAGTTGGAGGCCTCCCGCGTAGCACCTACACATTATTCTCCATCCTCATAACACACACCCTTCAGCGCTGCTGGTCGCCAGTGCACACACACACACACACACACACACACACATGCACAGTTTCCATGGTGACGGATAGGCAGCCATGCAGAATGAGTGCATAGTCCCTCGGGACATCTCCTTTGTCCATCTTTCCATCGCTCTCCTTCAGTGATGACAAGATGTCTCCTCTCTGTCTCTCCCTCCCTTCGGCCTCTGTTCATTATGCATAATGCATGCGCTTCAATTCAGAAGCTCAATTTCTTCTGGCCCGTGCAGCGTCGTTGCAGCACAGGCGCCCTTTGTTCCCCCAACTCTTTCCTCCAGATTTGTCTCCCCGCTGCATCGCTCCGAAATTTCAACCAATGCAACGGAGACTTTAATCCCGGCTGAGCCGCGTCGTCCCGTAACCTCCGCGCCGTGTCGCAATAAGTGCATCTCCGGGCAGGTTTGAGTGACAGCTCCTCATTATGAGGTAAGTGTGGGACGGAGGGACGGAAGGAAGGAGGGAGGGAGATTCGCTCGTTCTGCCAGAGATTGTGAAAAGAGGCCTCGTCTCACACACACACACACACACACACACACCGCGGTTGTGATTAACGCTGCAGATGATCCCTTCATTTCCTGTGAGTGGAGGACATGTCCAAAGACACCTGGACAGCAACACACACACACACACACACACACACACAGTTGTCTGTCTCCGGCCTTTTTGGGGAAGGGGTTGGTAGACAGTTGGTTCAAGGGGATCTGGGTTCAGCGCGGCGTGGGAAACATTCACCCACCAGACGCCATTTTGGATCCTCGTATCTCGTATGAAGTCATGTGACCTCAAGCGGCAGATGAAACCGATTGTGTGTCATCGTATCAGATGAAGGTGACGTCAGGGATCTCTGTTGTATGGCTTGTCTCTCTTGTCTTAAACTTTTAAAATAACAGGTGTGTTTTGTTTTCTTCGTGGCCCGACAGTAGAAGAGACACATTGGTCAGAACCTTCATCTCCACTCATCTTCCTCGCTAGGCCACACGGCCTCCTGCACTGTCACTTACATGTTGATGTTGGTGGAATTGGAGGTGAGGTGTGAGGTGTCCTGGCCCGTTTCTTTGATTTGGTGTTGCGGTTGTTAAGACAGGAGACCTGTTGGTTGATTCAATTTAGATTATTTTGTATAGTCGGTAACATAAATTACGAATTTGCCTCAGCAGGCTTTACAATCTGTACACATACAACATCCCTGACCTTTGACCTCACATCGAATTTAAAAAACAGAAAAAAACGCAGAAAAAAACAGAAAAACTGGAGAGAAAAATGAATTAAAAAAGAAGAAAAAACTTTCACTGGAAAAAAAGTGAAGAAACCTCCAGGAGAGCAACAGAGGAGGATTCCTCTCCAGGATGGACAGAAGAATAGATGTCATGTGACCAGAAGGAATCATTACAGAGTTACAACACATTCAATAGATATGACAGAGTGTATGAATAGTTGGTAGTAGTCATGGACCACGATCCAGACCTCCATGGTCCACGATCCAGGCCTCCATGGTCCACGATCCAGACCTCCATGGTCCACTATCCAGACCTTGGTGGTCCACGATCCAGACCTTGGTGGTCCATGATCCTGATCTCCATGGTCCACGATCCAGACCTCCATGGTCCACGATCCAGACCTCCATGGTCCACGATCCAGGCCTCCATGGTCCATGATCCAGACCTCCATGGTCCACTATCCAGACCTTGGTGGTCCACGATCCAGACCTTGGTGGTCCATGATCCTGATCTCCATGGTCCACGATCCAGACCTCCATGGTCCACGATCCAGACCTCCATGGTCCATGATCCAGACCTCCATGGTCCACGATCCAGACCTTGGTGGTCCACGATCCAGACCTCCATGGTTCACGATCCAGACCTCCATGGTCCACAATCCAGGCCTCCATGGTCCACGATCCAGACCTTGGTGGTCCACGATCCAGATCTCCATGGTCCAGGATCCAGACCTTGGTGGTCCACGATCCAGACCTCCATGGTCCACGATCCAGACCTCCATGGTCCACGATCCAGACCTCCATGTTCCACGATTCAGACCTCCATGGTCCATGATCCAGACCTTGGTGGTCCACGATCCAGACCTCCATGGTCCACGATCCAGACCTCCATGGTCCACGATCCAGACCTCCATGGTCCACAATCCAGGCCTCCATGGTCCACGATCCAGGCCTCCATGGTCCACGATCCAGACCTCCATGGTCCACGATTCAGACCTTGGTGGTCCACGATCCAGACCTCCATGGTCCACGATCCAGGCCTCCATGGTCCATGATCCAGACCTTGGTGGTCCACGATCCAGGCCTCCATGGTCCACGATCCAGACCTCCATCGTCCACGATCCAGACCTCCATGGTCCATGATCCAGACCTTGGTGGTCCACGATCCAGACCTCCATGGTCCACGATCCAGGCCTCCATGGTCCACGATCCAGACCTCCATGGTCCACGATCCAGACCTCCATGGTCCACGATCCAGGCCTCCATGGTCCACGATCCAGACCTCCATGGTCCACGATCCAGATCTCCATGGTCCACGATCCAGACCTTGGTGGTCCACGATCCAGACCTCCATGGTCCACGATCCAGGCCTCCATGGTCCACAATCCAGACCTCCATGGTCCACAATCCAGACCTCCATGGTCCACAATCCAGACCTCCATGGTCCACGATTCAGACCTTGGTGGTCCACGATCCAGACCTCCATGGTCCACGATCCAGGCCTCTATGGTCCATGATCCAGACCTTGTTGGTCCACGATCCAGACCTCCATGGTCCACAATCCAGACCTCCATGGTCCACGATTCAGACCTTGGTGGTCCACGATCCAGACCTCCATGGTCCACGATCCAGGCCTCTATGGTCCATGATCCAGACCTTGTTGGTCCACGATCCAGACCTCCGTGGTCCATGATCACGACCCATGAGGCAGATGGAGGTAACAGCTCACTGCTCTTTACGGTGAAAGACGTTTAGATCTGTCTTGTTGTTCTTTCGTCTTATAAACAGGAAGTGACGGAGCGGTCGGGGTCAACGTGTTCATACCAGCGATGCTGCTCTGGTCTGCTCCACAAGTTAAAGATGAATCAACCCGTCCACGACTTCGACTTTTTTGTAAGATGAATGTTGAGGTCAGACCGATGATTTTAACATGATGGCCCAAGGGAAGTCGGCTTGATTTGTGGCTTCACTTTTCTTTTCTTCTTTAAACTCCTTTAGCAGACGGGCTGAAGAATACATGCACACAACGCACAGGTGCATTCTATATGAACAGTAAGTACTGGATTTAATCTGCAGCCTAGTCTTTGTACAGGTGTTATTTTGGTTTCATGACTGACATCTCTTTGTCTATATTGTATAAGCCCCGCCCCCTTGTCTTTCATTCTCCAGCTGAAGCCAGTAAAAGAACTAAAAGAGGGATACATTGGAGGTTATAAACTACCTGTTAGCTTTCATGGGTGTTGCCATTTTCAGGAGTTGCATATATTATTTTTTCAATAACTTCCTTCAGTGTTGTAATTTATTTGGGCTGAATCTATAACTCAGACAAATCACCTCAAAACACTGTTAACAGTGCAGAAAACTGCGTCACTGCGACAGTTATTTCAGTGCCAAAAGGAGCAACATCATTATATAAATTAATGAGTGTTGCTGCGGGGATGCATACATCTCTGTGTCTTTCTTATTCAGAAGACATCAGGCGCCACACGCTTCTCACACATGTGAGTTAGCTGAGCCCGACTCACGCCGAGCGGACATCATAACTCCTTCTGACACAATTCATATCCTCACTTATATTTTAGAATTTTTTTTCTGCAAAACAAATGATATGCAACTCTACTCTATGATTCTATGAAATCCATTAAAAAACATGTTATTCACATGTTCTTGGAGACTAAGATGGCGCTGTGCCAACGGCTGCTTGTTTCAGTAGTGGCGTTTTGCTTTTATTTTATTGTCTTTTTTTGCACTTTTCCTCTCTTTTTCTTTTTCTTTTCTTTCACGTTTGTCTTAGTTACGGTCGGACACTGGACCATAACTACTTTTTTCGATTATTCTACTGTGGCTTTTGTTCACTTTGTCGTGAGTATCGGTGAGCCACAGCAAAACAATGACGGGGACCGTCGTCTACTCGCGTGCTCAGCTGATCGCGCTGTGCAGGCCGAAGCTTCTGCCTGGAGAAAGACCTGTGATCCCGCTGGAGCTACGGAGAAGGGCTCGCGGTTGCAGATCGGGTGTCAAGCGGAGGGCTAAAACGAGGAGATACAAACCCTCGGTACCGTCGATCATAACGGGGAACGTGAGGTCTTTGGCGAATAAGACGGATGAGCTCGGCGCTGGTAATGACCGAGAGGATCTTCCGTGAGCAGTCTCTTGTGCTTCACTGAGACGTGGCTACACGCGGATCCGGATCTGGCCCGTCTTTGCCCGGCTTCAGGACTGTCGGGCTGACACAGAGGACGCTACACAGGCGGAAGAGGGGGCGGATCGCTGTTTATGTGAATGGAATGCCACCGGACCCATGTGTGCGTGAAGGAGGGCGCTTCTGTAGCCCGAACATTGAACTGTTGGCCGTGGGGATGCGCCCGTACTATTTGCCGAGAGTTCACGTCCGCCATTGTGGTTGTCGTGTCGTGCCGCCATCAGCTGGACGCTGAGGAAGCTGTGGACACCATCCACTCCACTGTGTCTGCTCTGCTGAATCATCAGCCTGGAGCATTCATGGCCATCACTGGTGACTTTAACCACACCACATTGGATAAAGCTCTGCCAACCTTCCATCAATACATAGACTGCCCAACAAGGAACAATAAAACTCTGGACTTGCTGTATGCTAATACTAAGGCATACAGCGCCACTGCCCTTCCCCTCGGCAGGTCTGATCATGACCTGGTCCGGCTGACACCCAGGTATGTTCCTCTGGTGAAGAGGCTGCGGTGACCACCAGGACTGTGAGGAGGTGGTCTCTGGAGGCTAACGACGCTCTACAGGACTGCTTGAGTCAACGGACTGGGATGTGTTGTGTGGACCGCACGGGAGGACATCAACAGTATGACCGACTGCATCACGGAATACATCAAGTTCTGTGAACACACCACCATCCCATCACGGACTGTGCGCTGCTTCCCCAACAACAAGCCCTGGATCACCAGGGACCTGAAGGCGCTTCTTAACATGAAGAAAGCTGCTTTCAGGTCTGGCGACAGGATGAGCTGAGAAAGCCCAGCGCAACCTAAAGGTGAAGCTCAGGGAGGCAAGGACTCCTACAGGAAGCTGGAGGCCAAACTCCAGCTGAACAACACAAGGAGGTGTGGTCTGGCATGAAGCAGATAACTGGCTTCAAGGTGGGAGGAGACAGCCAGGGGCTCCCTGGAGAGGCCAACGAGCTGAACTGTTTTTCAATAGGTTCAGTTCACAGCCCTCTCCTGTCTCCTCCACACATCACACCTCCCAAACACCTCCCCCTCTGTCCCCCCTGCTGAGCTGCACATCCCCCGAGCCCTCTATAACAATGGGCTCCTCCACCCCGCTCTCTCTGTGACGACTGACCAGGTGAGAAGACAGCTGGAGAAACTACACCAGCGCAGAGCTGAAGGTCCTGATGGCATCAGCCCCAGGGTCCTAAAGACCTGCGCCACCCAGCTGTCTGGTGTCCTGCAGCGCCTCTTCAACCTCAGCCTGAGGCTGGGGAAAGTCGCGGTGCTGTGGAAGACGCGTCGTGCCTGGTCCCTGTCCCAAAGAAGTCAACACCATCTGGCCTCAACGACTACTGACCGCTCCACCTCGCCTCCCATGTGATGAAGGTGCTGGAGAGGCTGGTCTTGGCCACCTCCGGCCGCAGGTGAAATCGTCGCTGGACCCTCTGCAATTTGCTTACCAGCCTCATGTGGGGGTGGACGCGCCATCATCTACCTGCTGCGAGCTCAGTCGCACCTGGATGGAACCGGTGTCTCTGTGAGAGTCACTTTCTTTGACTTCTCCAGTGCATTTAACACCATCCAGCCACTGCTGCTGAGTGAGAAGCTGCGGTGGCCGGTGTGGACGCGTCCACCATCTCCTGGATCACTGACTACCTCACAGGCAGACCACAGTTTGTCAGAATGGGGCGTGTGCTGTCTGGAACGGTGGTCAGTGATGTTGAGCCCCACAGGAACTGTTCTGTCTCCCTTCCTCTTCACCCTGTACACCAGTGACTTCCAGTACAACACGGAGTCATGCCATCTGCAGAAGTACTCTGATGATTCTGCAGTGGTCGGGTGTATTAGGGATGGACGGGAGGAGGAGTACAGGGCAGTGAGCGACTTTGTAAAGTGGGCGATGAGAACCACCTGCGGCTGAACGTGGCCAAGACCAGAGATGGTGGTGGACTTCAGGAGGAAGGAGACAGCTCCTACACCTCTGAGTGTCCTGGGGTGGACGTGGACATGGTGGAGGAGTACAAGTACCTGGGCGTCTCCATCGACAGCCGACTGAACTGGAAGGCCAACATCAACGCTGTGTACAAGAAGGGATGAGTCGACTCTTTTCCTGAGAAAGCTTGATCCTTCAACGTGTGCAGCAAGATGCTGGAGTTATTCTACCAGTCGGTTGTGGCCAGTGTGCTGCACTTTGCCATTGTCTGCTGGGGGAGCAGCATCGGAGCCGGTGACACCAGCCGTCTTAACAAACTGGTTAGGAAGGCTGGCTCCATCATCGGCTGCCAGCTGGAGCACCTGGAACAGGTGGTGGAGAGGAGGGCGTTGAAGAAACTGGTGTCCATATTGGACAACCCGGACCACCCTCTCCACCACCTCCTACAGGGACAGAGGAGTACTTTCTCAAGCGACTTTCTCCGCTCACGCTGCTGCCAGGACAGATACAGGAGAACATTCCTGCCGACGGCTATGAGGCTCTACAACAGTTCACCTCTTGCCAGATCACCCTAACCCTTCTTATATTTTGTGTTTTTTTTTATTTTTATTCTTGTGTGTTGCTGCTACTGGCTCGACAAATTTCCCTTTGGGATTAATAAATAATATATTTCTCTATCTATCTATCTAAACTTTAATCATGATAAAATGAAGATCTCGATCTATTCATCTTCATCCAGCACAGGACACAACACAGCGCACAATGCGTGAATGAATGTGAACGATTCCTCATGAACAGGGCTAAAACAACATGCTAATTATCGAGCATTTTTAAAATGATTTTACACTCGCTAATAACAACTAATCATCTATACACAAACACACAGCTAAGGCTGATAAGGAATGTAATGTTAGTTAGTGTTTGAGACAAACTGGATGATGTACAGGACTGTCTCAGAAAATTAGAATATTGTGATGAAGTTCTTTTCTTTTTAAAGTGCAAATGCAAAACAAAATAAATGCATTCTGGGGGATTCATTACAAATCAACTGAAATATTGCAAGCCTTTTATTCTGATTTATTGCTGATTATATGGCTGACAGAAAACTCAAATATCCTATCTCTAAATATTAGAATATCATGAAAAAAGTATACTAGTAGGGTATTAACCAAATCACTTGCATTGTCTAATTAACTCGAAACACCTGCAAGGGTTTCCTGAGCCTTGACAAACACTCAGCTGTTATAAAAAAATTTTTACTTGGTCTGAGGAAATATTAAAATTTTATGAGATAGGATTTTAGAGTTTTCTTAAGCTGTAAGCCATAATCAGCAATATTTAAAAAAATAAAAGGCTTGCAATATTTCAGTTGATTTGTAATGAATCCAGAATGCATGACATTTTTGTTTTTTTAATTGCATTACAGAAAATAAAGAACTTTATCACAATATTCTAATTTTCTGAGACAGTCCTGTATGTGTGTGTATAAAAAGCAGCAGTCCATACTGAAGGACATCTTTCTGGGGCCCCTTCCTGATATAAAGCAACCACTTTTTATTTGGAACCAAAATATTCACCATTACTCATTAAAACTATTTATTGTTTATTGTTGTTTTAGTCAAATTCAGCCTGTAATGAAAATCCACAAATTTGCCTCGCAGTAATAACCAAATGTAATATTTGAAAATGTATTTAAAAAAATGTGGAGGAGCTAGTTTATTAATAATATTGATAGGCAAGTGCAATGCAACCATACAGGTTTACATCTAATTGTACAATAATGTAAGAACCGGACTAATTACTAGGCAGCATTGCTATACTTAATTATTTTTGAAATATTCAATTATCTTTAGATTCCATAGAAAATATTCACAAAATTAAATTAAATGTGTGCATGTTTATTTGTATACCTCGTTCTGTTCCATAAGTCTAGACTGACACATGGAGGGAGGGGTGGGGGGGGGGGTACTGGGTGTCAGGTGCGGCTGCGTGGCCTTTGAAGTGGTTATAATGGCTCACGGGGGTCAGGACGTGGAGGGAAGAAATAAACACGAGCAAACGATCCAAACTAACTGTAAGCTCAAGTTGGAGTGCATGTCGCCCCCCATCACCCAGGCCCCATCACCCAGACCCCATCACCCATCACCCAGACCTCATCACCAAGGCCCCATCACCCATCACCCAGACCCCATCACCTATCACCCATCACCCAGACCCCATCACCCATCACCCAGACCTTCTCAGAGGCCATTTCTGTGGGCAGGACTCAACCTGTTCACCAAATTTGCAATCCATCCAATATAGTGGGCCGACAGACCGTCTAAAATACATTTTCGCGTTGGAGGAGCGAGAGGTTGGGGCGGTGGAGGAGCGAGAGGTCGGAAGCAGTGGAGGAGCGAGAGGGTGGAGGAGCGAGAGGTTGGGGCGGTGGAGGAGCGAGAGGTCGGGAGCGGTGGAGGAGCGAGAGGTCGGGGGCGGTGGAGGAGCGAGAGGTCGGGGCGGTGGAGGAGCGAGAGGTCGGGAGCGTTGGAGGAGGAGCGAGAGGTCGGGGGCGTTGTAGGAGGAGCGAGAGGTCGGGAGTGGAGGAGGAGCGAGAGGTCGGGGGCGGAGGAGGAGCGAGAGGTCGGGGGCGGTGGAGGAGCGAGAGGTCGGGGACGGCGGTAGAGGAGCGAGAGGTCGGGAGCGGAGGAGGAGCGAGAGGTCGGGGGTGGAGGAGGAGCGAGAGGTCGGGAGCGTTGGAGGAGCGAGAGGGCGGGGGCGTTGGAGGAGGAGCGAGAGGTCAGGGGTGGAGGAGGAGCGAGTGGTCGGGGGCGTTGGAGGAGGAGCGAGAGGTCGGGGGCGGTGGAGGAGCGAGAGGTCAGGGGTGGAGGAGGAGGGGCGAGAGGTCGGGGGCGGTGGAGGAGCGAGAGGTCAGGGGTGGAGGAGGAGGGGCGAGAGGTCGGGGGCGGTGGAGGAGCGAGAGGTCGGCGGCGGTGGAGGAGCGAGAGGTCGGGGGCGTTGGAGGAGGAGCGAGAGGTCAGGGGTGGAGGAGGAGCGAGTGGTCGGGGGCGTTGGAGGAGGAGCGAGAGGTCGGGGGCGGTGGAGGGAGAGGTCAGGGGTGGAGGAGGAGGGGCGAGAGGTCGGGGGCGGTGGAGGAGCGAGAGGTCAGGGGTGGAGGAGGAGGGGCGAGAGGTCGGCGGCGGTGGAGGAGCGAGAGGTCGGCGGCGGTGGAGGAGCGAGAGGTCGGCGGCGGTGGAGGAGCGAGAGGTCGGGGGCGTGGGAGGAGGAGCGAGAGGTCGGGGGCGTTGGAGGAGGAGCGAGAGGTCAGGGGTGGAGGAGGAGCGAGTGGTCGGGGGCGTTGGAGGAGGAGCGAGAGGTCGGGGGCGGTGGAGGAGCGAGAGGTCAGGGTGGAGGAGGAGGCGAGAGGTCGGGGCGGTGGAGGAGGCGAGAGGTCAGGGGTGGAGGAGGAGCGAGAGGTCGGGGCGTTGGAGGAGGCGAGAGGTCGGGACGAGAGGTAGAGGAGCGAGAGGTCGGGGTGGAGGAGGCGAGAGGTCGGGGGTGGAGGAGGCGAGAGGTCGGGCGTTGGAGGAGCGAGAGGTCGGGGGCGGTAGAGGAGCGAGAGGTCGGGGTGGAGGAGGAGCGAGAGGTCGGGGTGGAGGAGGAGCGAGAAGTCGGGGTGGAGGAGGAGCGAGAGGTCGGGGGCGGTGGAGGAGCGAGAGGTCGGGGGTGGAGGAGGAGCGAGAGGTCGGGGGTGGAGGAGGAGCGAGAGGTCGGGGTGGAGGAGGAGCGAGAGGTTGGGGGTGGAGGAGGACCGAGAGGTCGGGGGTGGAGGAGGAGCGAGAGGTCGGGGGTGGAGGAGGAGCGAGAGGTCGGGGGTGGAGGAGGAGCGAGAGGTCGGGGGTGGAGGAGGAGCGAGAGGTCGGGGGCGGTGGAGGAGCGAGAGGTCGGGGTGGAGGAGGAGCGAGAGGTCGGGGTGGAGGAGGAGCGAGAGGTCGGGGTGGAGGAGGAGCGAGAGGTCGGGGTGGAGGAGGAGGCGAGAGGTCGGGGTGGAGGAGGAGCGAGAGGTCGGGGGCGGAGGAGGAGCGAGAGGTCGGGAGCGGAGGAGGAGCGAGAGGTCGGGGACGGCGGAGGAGGAGCGAGAGGGGGTCGGGGGAGGAGGAGGAGCGAGAGGTCGGGGGTGGAGGAGGAGCGAGAGGTCGGGGGCGGTGGAGGAGCGAGAGGTCGGGGGTGGAGGAGGAGCGAGAGGTCGGGGACGGCGGAGGAGGAGCGAGAGGTCGGGGGCGTTGGAGGAGCGAGAGGTCGGGGACGGCGGAGGAGGAGCGAGAGGTCGGGGACGGAGGAGGAGGAGCGAGAGGTCGGGGGTGGAGGAGGGAGCGAGAGGTCGGGGCGTTGGAGCGAGAGGTCGGGGGCGGTGGAGGAGCGAGAGGTCGGGGACGGCGGAGGAGGAGCGAGAGGTCGGGGGCGTTGGAGGAGCGAGAGGTCGGGGACGGCGGAGGAGGAGCGAGAGGTCGGGGGTGGAGGAGGAGCGAGAGGTCGGGGCGGAGGAGGAGGAGCGAGAGGTCGGGGGTGGAGGAGGAGCGAGAGGTCGGGGATGGAGGAGGAGGAGCGAGAGGTCGGGGCGGAGGAGGAGGAGCGAGAGGTCGGGGGTGGAGGAGGAGCGAGAGGTCGGGGATGGAGGAGGAGGAGCGAGAGGTCGGGGATGGAGGAGGAGGAGCGAGAGGTCGGGGGCGGTGGAGGAGCGAGAGGTCGGGGGTGGAGGAGGAGCAAGAGGTCGGCGGCGTTGGAGGAGCGAGAGGTCGGGGGCGGAGGAGGAGCGAGAGGTCTGCGGCGTTGGAGGAGCGAGAGGTCGGGGGCGTTGGAGGAGCGAGAGGTCGGGGGTGGAGGAGGAGCGAGAGGTCGGGGCGGAGGAGGAGAGCGAGAGGTCGGGGTGGAGGAGGAGCGAGAGGTCGGGGCGGAGGAGGAGCGAGAGGTCGGGGCGTTGGAGGCGAGAGGTCGGGGCGTTGGAGGAGGCGAGAGGTCAGGGGTGGAGGAGGAGCGAGTGGTCGGGCGTTGGAGGAGGCGAGAGGTCGGGGCGTTGGAGGAGGCGAGAGGTCGGGGACGGTAGGAGCGAGAGGTCGGGGGTGGAGGAGGAGCGAGAGGTCGGGGGCGGTGGAGGAGCGAGAGGTCGGGGGCGTTGGAGGAGCGAGAGGTCGGGGACGACGGTAGAGGAGCGAGAGGTCGGGGGTGGAGGAGGAGCGAGAGGTCGGGGGTGGAGGAGGAGCGAGAAGTCGGGGTGGAGGAGGAGCGAGAGGTCGGGGACGGCGGTGGAGGAGCGAGAGGTCGGGGGTGGAGGAGGAGCGAGAGGTCGGGGGTGGAGGAGGAGCGAGAGGTCGGGGACGGCGGAGGAGGAGCGAGAGGTCGGGGGTGGAGGAGGAGCGAGAGGTCGGGGGTGGAGGAGGAGCGAGAGGTCGGGGGTGGAGGAGGAGCGAGAGGTCGGGGGCGTTGGAGGAGGAGCGAGAGGTCAGGGGTGGAGGAGGAGCGAGTGGTCGGGGGCGTTGGAGGAGGAGCGAGAGGTCGGGGGCGTTGGAGGAGCGAGAGGTCGGGGACGACGGTAGAGGAGCGAGAGGTCGGGGGTGGAGGAGGAGCGAGAGGTCGGGGGCGGTGGAGGAGCGAGAGGTCGGGGGCGTTGGAGGAGCGAGAGGTCGGGGACGACGGTAGAGGAGCGACAGGTCGGGGTGGAGGAGGAGCGAGAGGGGGGGGGTGGAGGAGGAGCGAGAAGTCGGGGTGGAGGAGGAGCGAGAGGTCGGGGACGGCGGTGGAGGAGCGAGAGGTCGGGGGTGGAGGAGGAGCGAGAGGTCGGGGGTGGAGGAGGAGCGAGAGGTCGGGGACGGCGGAGGAGGAGCGAGAGGTTGGGGGTGGAGGAGGACCGAGAGGTCGGGGTGGAGGAGGAGCGAGAGGTCGGGGTGGAGGAGGAGCGAGAGGTCGGGGGTGGAGGAGGAGCGAGAGGTCGGGGACGGCGGTGGAGGAGCGAGAGGTCGGGGGTGGAGGAGGAGCGAGAGGTCGGGGTGGAGGAGGAGGCGAGAGGTCGGGGACGCGGTGGAGGAGCGAGAGGTCGGGGGTGGAGGAGGAGCGAGAGGTCGGGGGTGGAGGAGGAGCGAGAGGTCGGGGACGGCGGAGGAGGAGCGAGAGGTCGGGGGCGGAGGAGGAGCGAGAGGTCGGGGACGGAGGAGGAGGAGCGAGAGGTCGGGGACGGAGGAGGAGGAGCGAGAGGTCGGGGGTGGAGGAGGAGCGAGAGGTCGGGGGCGGTGGAGGAGCGAGAGGTCGGGGTGGAGGAGGAGCGAGAGGTCGGGGACGGCGGAGGAGGAGCGAGAGGTCGGGGGCGTTGGAGGAGCGAGAGGTCGGGGACGGCGGAGGAGCGAGAGGTCGGGGACGGAGGAGGAGCGAGAGGTCGGGGTGGAGGAGGAGCGAGAGGTCGGGCGTTGGAGGCGAGAGGTCGGGGCGGTGGAGGAGCGAGAGGTCGGGACGGCGGAGGAGGAGCGAGAGGTCGGGCGTTGGAGGAGCGAGAGGTCGGGGACGGCGGAGGAGGAGCGAGAGGTCGGGGGTGGAGGAGGAGCGAGAGGTCGGGGCGGAGGAGGAGGAGCGAGAGGTCGGGGGTGGAGGAGGAGCGAGAGGTCGGGGATGGAGGAGGAGGAGCGAGAGGTCGGGGCGGAGGAGGAGGAGCGAGAGGTCGGGGGTGGAGGAGGAGCGAGAGGTCGGGGATGGAGGAGGAGGAGCGAGAGGTCGGGGATGGAGGAGGAGGAGCGAGAGGTCGGGGGCGGTGGAGGAGCGAGAGGTCGGGGGTGGAGGAGGAGCAAGAGGTCGGCGGCGTTGGAGGAGCGAGAGGTCGGGGGCGGAGGAGGAGCGAGAGGTCAGCGGCGTTGGAGGAGCGAGAGGTCGGGGGCGTTGGAGGAGCGAGAGGTCGGGGTTGGAGGAGGAGCGAGAGGTCGGGGGTGGAGGAGGAGCGAGAGGTCGGGGGTGGAGGAGGAGCGAGAGGTCGGGGGCGTTGGAGGAGCGAGAGGTCGGGGGCGTTGGAGGAGGAGCGAGAGGTCAGGGGTGGAGGAGGAGCGAGTGGTCGGGGGCGTTGGAGGAGGAGCGAGAGGTCGGGGGCGTTGGAGGAGCGAGAGGTCGGGGGCGGTGGAGGAGCGAGAGGTCGGGGGTGGAGGAGGAGCGAGAGGTCGGGGGCGGTGGAGGAGCGAGGGGTCGGGGGTGGAGGAGGAGCGAGAGGTCGGGGACGTTGGAGGAGCGAGAGGTCGGGGGTGGAGGAGGAGCGAGAGGTCGGGGGTGGAGGAGGAGCGAGAGGTCAGGGGTTTAGGAGGAGCGAGAGGTCGGGGGTGGAGGAGGAGCGAGAGGTCGGCGGCGGTGGAGGAGCGAGAGGTCGGGGGTGGAGGAGGAGCGAGTGGTCGGGGGCGTTGGAGGAGGAGCGAGAGGTCGGCGGCGGTGAAGGAGCGATTATTTGAAGAACTCTTTAAGGAAATGGTTCTTTAAAGAACCATTTTGTAAAGGTTCTTTGAGACACCTTTATAGGTTCTTTGAAGAACTCTTTAAGGAAATGGTTCTCTAAAGAACCCTGGTTTGAAAGGTTCTTTGTGCAACCAAAAACGGTTCTTCTATGGCATCATGAAGAACCCTTTTCGGTTCCAGATGGCACCTTCATGTTTCTGTGTGGGTGGAAGCTCGCGATCCAAACAGATAGTGTGGACATTTCATCCTCCTGCCTGAAACTCCCTCATCGGGGAATTTCATCATTTTATTTCGAGTGCCGGCCTCTATTGTGAAATCAAGGCCGTTTCTCTTTCACTCTCTTTTCTCTCTCGCTGTGCCATTAATTGTGGACAACTTACAATGCAGCCTGAACTATGGCTCTCGTTGGATCTCATTAGTTGCACTCACAATTTTCCACAAGAGCCAGTTGGGGCTATGTGGTCACCAGCAGGAGGGTTTTAACAGACTTCCCCTCCAGGGAAAACATCGAAAACCTTGATTGCAGATGGGAGACGTTGGAGGTAATCAGGGGAAACGTTAAGAAAACATCATCTGGTTTTAGCCAGGGCCGCCCCACCACCCAGTGACCGTTCCCCCACACCACAGGATCCCTAATAAATAAGACTACAACTCTGCACTTCACTTTTATTGTGTGTGTGTGTGTGTGCGTGCGTATGTCTGTGTCTGTGTGTGTGTGTGTGTGTGTGTGTGTGTGTGTGTGTGTGTGTGTTAGACCTCCTTCCATCCTTTTGGCACGTGGAACTTTTTGCTCTGCTGTTTTTACAAGCCGGGTGTTAAGCTGTCTATCAAATGCCAGGAAAATAACCTGGATCTTTCCCCCACATATCACACACACACACACACACCCCGATTCCCCCAGAAACCACAGTCGCCATAGCGGTAGCCGCTCCTCTGCCAAAGCTCTTAAACGCGCTGAAACCGACTCTCTGCTCTTTAAGGCCTCTCTGGATGTCACGAGCCTTCTCTTTTTACGTCTCTCCCCCTCTCGTCCGTCCTCCCTTCCAACCCATCATTCATCCCTCTCTTTACGTCTCTCCCTAAATATCCTTTCTGCTTGGATACAGCAGGCCGTGTTACCGGGCCGCGGTGCAGCCGGCCTCGCCTGGCCTCACCACCCGAGAGGGGCTCGTTGTAAAGGTAACGTACGGCTTGACGCGGTGTGCCTTTCGCAGTCGGCGGAGAGGGTGCAAAGGTCGGGGGTGCAAAGGTCGGGGGTGCAATTGGAGAGTGTGTGTTTTATGACAGGTAAGCCAATATATCAAGCTGGAATTATCTTTATTTAATATTGAATATTGCAGGGAGCGTAGAGGCGGCACAGAATACATGTTACCCTGCAAGTGTATCCTTGTGGTGTGTCCCGGATGAACTTCGACAAAGCATATTTAGTCACGCTAAAGAAGTTAAGTTTCCGATGATGACCTGCAGTAATTCATGTTTCTATAAAGGGAAACACTACACGAAATGGTAGCTGTATTGTGAAGAGGGAAACGGGAGGACAGGGGTTTCACGCACTGACTCGGACCCGTTTGAGACTTTTTTGGCTCTAACCTGCAGGCGAGTGTGTCTGGGCCAATCAGAAGTCGTCATTCATCTCTCACACTGTAGGGGGTGCAGTGGGCAAAAGAACAGCAGCACACGGGGAAACACGCTGTAGAAGAAGAAAGAAGGGAAGGAGAAGCTAACGAGCCAATGTACAACTTTGTTGTTTTTTTTCTTTCTTTTTCGGGTTCAGAGGTCATGAACACGTTTAAAACGTTGTGACGCATGTACAGCACATAGCGCAGGCGTTAGCCACACCCGGAAAGCCTTCACTACTTCTTTCATCTCGCTTACATAAGTCACTTATGATGAAGTCAGATAACCGTTATCCACAATTTATACATCAATGCAATCCAAAAGTCTTCCACGAATTTTAGTCCACAGTGGTGGCATGAATATTTATTCAGCCCCCCCCCCCAAAAAGAAACCTGGTACAAGATATAACCTGTGTTCAAACTGATGTATATATGTGTATATATTAGGGCTGTCAGCGTTAACGCGTTAATCTATGCGATTAATTTGGCCGTGTTAACACACTAAAATATTTTAACGCAATTAACGCAACTTTGTTTACTTCCGGTGTGCCTTGAAGTTTTTACACTCCTCTGAGTGTCAAACCGCGGCAGAGCGGTTTAACACTGTTTCCGTTTTTAAAACAATTACTTCTCCGCGAAAATAAGGAGCAGAAATCAGTTTAACTCGTGGATGAATCAGTCGGGTTTCCTCCTGCTCCTCCTTCCTCCCGTCTCCCCCTCTGATACACAGAGGAACGGAGGGGCGACGTGTCGGGTGACGCGGCGCGGAAAGAACTCGTCACACGAAACCTTCAACGTGATTTGTCAATCCGTTTGTCTGTCAACATTTTGCGAAAAAAACAACCAATGAACACTCAGTAAATCACAAAGGACCTCCCCACCACACAGGTGAGGCTCATTAGCCAACTGTCAGTCAGAGAACCAGAGAACACGGCGCGAGGACAACTGAGCCTCATGATATATAGAGCTGAGATTGTTCTGGAATGTTTGATGTATAACACATGGGTTTGTGTCATATGAAAACGCCTTTAAAAGGTGAATTTAAATTTTTTTGTAAAATGGAGAAAATGTCCCCAGCCTCCAGAGGGTTAACGTGACATATTTGAATGTCAGTCAGTTTACCAAGGCCACTGGTTCTGCTGCTGTTCAATGGTAAAGATGACAGGACCAATGGGGTCTCAATATACTTCTTCTTTTTTTTACTAATCTGGATGTTTCACTGAAGAAACAATTTATCATCCACAATATTAAATACCTCGCTGGCACTTTATAGGTTTGAGCCTCTTTGAAAACACAGCTCTGTGTGAAGTTTTGTCTTTAAAAAGAAGAAAAAAAAACTTTTAATCGCGATTAATGAATTTAAAAATGTGCGATTAATTAGTTACATTTTTTTTATCGATTGACAGCCCTAGTATATATATATATATATACACATCCAATAGATATATATACACATATATACATATATATACATAAATATATATATATAAATATATATGCATATATATATTATATATATATATATATATATATATATATATATTCTGTATAATATTTGATACATATATACATATATATATACATATATATACCCCATATATATATATATATATATTAGTGCTGTGAAAAATAACGCGTTATGATTAAATTACAGGATTAATTAGTTAATCCCCCCCCCCGTCAACAACTCTTCTCGGCTCGTGGGCTAGTTATGTGCACCTCTGTGTATAAATGTATACAGGACTGTCTCAGAAAATTAGAATATTGTGATAAAGTTCTTTATTTTCTGTAATGCAATTAAAAAAACAAAAATGTCATGCATTCTGGATTCATTACAAATCAACTGAAATATTGCAAGCCTTTTATTCTTTTAATATTGCTGATTATGGCTTACAGCTTAAGAAAACTCTAAAATCCTATCTCATAAAATTTTAATATTTCCTCAGACCAAGTTAAAAAAAAGATTTATAACAGCTGAGTGTTTGTCAAGGCTCAGGAAACCCTTGCAGGTGTTTCGAGTTAATTAGACAATTCAAGTGATTTGTTTAATACCCTACTAGTATACTTTTTCATGATATTCTAATATTTAGAGATAGGATATTTGAGTTTTCTTAAGCTGTAAGCCATAATCAGCAATAAATCAGAATAAAAGGCTTGCAATATTTCAGTTGATTTGTAATGAATCCAGAATGCATGACATTTTTGTTTTTTTAATTGCATTGCAGAAAATAAAGAACTTCATCACAATATTCTAATTTTCTGAGACAGTCCTGTATATCCGTCTTTTGTCATAAATCTTTATGTTCTCACAAAAATATACCGAGAATATCGGTAATATGTGATTAATCATGATTAATCCACAGAAACCTGTGATTAATTTGATTCAAATTTTTAATCGTTTCACAGCCCTAATATATATATATATAGTAGTTCAAATGTTATACAGAATCTCTTATTTGTCTCCATGCCAGTCCGGAAACATAATAAATCCTATTTTTCATTGCATTTTAAGGGAGGCGGGGGGGGACATTTTTCTCTTTCACTTGCTCAACGGGGACGTTGTCATTTCTTATACATATCGTATTTTGACATACATTATATTTTGTCCGTCAGCGCTTTCAGAACAAAAATCCGTCTTGGTCTTGGCCTTAAAAAAAAAGCTCCGTCGAAGCCTCCGGTCTATCTCCACGCCTGTGTTCATGGGGGAGGGTACACCTGGGGAGAGAAACACTACAGAGGACCTTTGGCAAATAAAAGGTGGGAGACAAAGGGGGGAGAATCTAAAAGGAAGAAAAGCATTGCAGGGGCCACGATGGAGAGGAAAAAACATCAATACTATGTGCATTTAGACGGAGTGACTGAGAAAGAGAGAAAGAAAGACAGAGCCATGGGAGAGAGGCAAGGGAGCTCCGCTGAGAGAGAGAGAGAGAGAAGGAGGCTTGAGAAACAAGAGGGGAAGTCTAAATGAGATTATCTGAAAGAAGTCCGAGACAATGAGAGAAGCATTCAGAGAAACAGACAAAGGGAGGAGTGGAGGGCTTTCTACAAACTGAGCATGAGAGAGGACAAGAAGAAGAAGAAGAAGAAGAAGAAGAAGAAGAAGAAGAAGAAGAAGAAGAAGAAGAGTGAGGAATACGAAGAAGAAGATAAAGGAGTGAGGAAAACTAACAAGAAGATTGAAGGAGGAGTAGGAGAAGAAGAAGAGTGAGGAATACGAAGAAGAAGATAAAAGAGTGAGGAAAACTAACAAGAAGATTGAAGAAGAAGAAGAAGAAGAAGAAGAAGAAGAAGTCCATCTCTCTCTATGTTCAGACCTCTCTGTTGATGTGACCTTGCGGGTCACCAGAGGTCACGTCTCTCTCTGATGGTTCATGTTTGACTTTATTCCATAAATAATCTTTGACATCGTGACCTGAAGCTTCAGAAGCCGACCTGCTTCCCTCTGGCGGGTCGGAGGTCAAAACACCAAAGTGCAGCTCTCGCTCCTCAGGATGAAGACGCCCGGAACTGAACACGTTGTTTTGGGGGCCATTAAATAAAAAATGTTTACACTCGTGATGTTGGGCAAATGGTTTCAGGTCAAGACGTTTGAACACGCGGCGGAGAGAGTGGAACAAGAAGACGTGTTTTGCCAGGGCCGGGCTCTGAGTCCTGACGACGGGGTCCATCAGAACCACTCAAAACTAAATTAACGCCAATTCTGAATTCTATTCCCATTTCGTTTCGGGTGTTTTATTTTTTATTCCTGCAACCTTCTTTGAAAGATCTCCACGACTTGGAATCGAAAGATAAATGTTTACGCCGTCCATCTGCAGAGCGCGTTACGGGGTGACCGTACAGGCTGGAGGGGCCCCGCCCCACTCCTCCACCCCACTCCACCCTCCACCCCTCCCCCAGGAACTCAATGCCGCGTTGTGTGGTCCCTGCGTATAATTGGGTTGATCCCACTTACTGTCGAGAGCCGTCGGTGAAGCGCTCTCGCTGTCCGTCACAGGGCGGTGGAGATTTGGTTATAATGTGTTATTACCCGTCACTATAATATGTGAGTTATAATTAGGGATGGGTATCATTTGGTTTTTTTCCGATACCGGTGCTAAACCGGTACTTTTAAAATGATACCGGTGCCTAAACGGTGCCTGAACCGATTTTTTTTTTTTTAACTCACAATGAGGACATTCAAAACCTCTTTGGCCATATTCCCTGTAGAAGCCGTTATCATGGAGCACTGACACACAACGGATATCAGACTGTTAACATACACAATATATGTTCTCCATTATATGATGTGATATGTGTTGTCATGTGCAGACTTTATAGGGTTAATCCTGTCACTGTTTTGATGGGCAAAGAGAACCAATCAGAGGGACTGAAGATGACACGTGACAAATAAAGTTTTGCTTCTGACAGCGAGTTACACTGAAACAAAGTGACGCCCCACGGTCTTTATTCCTCCGTCATTATATTCCCGGTAACACCGGGTATACAGCCGGGATCGCTGTACATCAACACATCTGCTAGCAGACTGTCACGCTCGTAGCTAGCGCTAGCTACGAGCTAGCGCTAGCTACAAGCTAGCTTAAACATGGGCTGTGTCTACTACCGGACACTTTACGAAGTACACTGCAATACAGTGCACTGACATCTGTAGTGCACTCCGTGGCTGATAAGTGCTGTATCAAATGGAACACTTACGTTAACCACTTGGCGGAAGTGACGGACGCAAATCTGTTCACGGCACCCGCGAAATTAAGCCGGGAGTGACGACGCAAATCTGCTTGCGATACCCGCGAAACTTAAACTGACAAAATGAATGCACTTCTTGCCCTCTTTGTGTCCCTTGTTTACCCCTTTCGCCACCCCATGTGGAAAATGCGATACCTCCACAATCGCGGCAGGAGCCTCCGTGGTCGACCGCTTGTGCTACCGTAGCCATCTCGTCCGCCATTGTTTTAGAAATAAAATGAAAAGCTGGCGAAAGGGCTCCTCCTCTTACGCTACGTCGCCAAGATGGCGCCCGTTTAGGGCGAGTAGTGTCCATCGTTTTACACTGCATTTTTGGCCCGTTTGCAGTGCGCCATCCGGGTACTTTCAGTGCACTGAACTCTGCTGGTTTTGTCAGTGTGGCGCCCTAAGCACTGAAAGTCAGTGCTCGAAGTGCTCAAGTGTCCGGTAGTAGACACAGCCATGGTTATAATGGCAAATTTATTATTTCTTGGGCTACTTTTATGAATGCAAGACTTGCAATCAACGATACGGTACTAATCTGAGTTAAGGCTGCTCGTCATCATCGGTCTCCACGTGTTCAGGGGGACCGGTGACGGTCTCCCCGTCGTGCCCAGCCTGACGCTGGTGTGCTCGACACGGGTTCACGCAGTCAAACACGGCGCATGCCTCCGCTGTCAAAGTTAAATGATAGGCTATCGTAACCTGCTGACAGGGCGGAGTCACAAGAGAAGTTCACAACAATAGCAGGGCTCTCAAGTTTTGAAGACAGGCAAGAGTGACATTTCCATCAGCACCCCCCCAGTGGAATTCCCCTTTATATATATATATACACTACCGTTCAAAAGTTTGGGATCACTTAGAAATGTCCTTATTTTTCAAAGAAAAGCATTGTTTTTTTCAATGAAGATAACATTAAATCAATCAGAAATACACTCTATACATTGTTAATGTGGTAAATGACTATTCTAGGTGGAAACGTCTGGTTTCTAATGAAATATCTCCATAGGTGTATAGAGGCCCATTTCCAGTGTTCTAATGGTACATTGTGTTTGCTAATCGCCTTAGAAGACTAATGGATGATTAGAAAACCCTTGAAAACCCTTGTGCAATTATGTTAGCACAGCTGAAAACAGTTATGCTGGAGATATAAGCTATACAACTGGCCTTCCTTTGAGCTAGTTGATTATCTGGAGCATCACATTTGTGGGTTCGATAAGACTCTCAAAATGGCCAGAAAAAAAGAACTTTCATGTGAAACTCGCCAGTCTATTCTTGTTCTTAGAAATGAAGGCTATTCCATGCGAGAAATTGCAAAGAAACTGAAAATTTCCTACAGCGGTGTGTACTACTCCCTTCAGAGAACAGCACAAACGGGCTCTAACCAGAGCAGAAAGAGAAGTGGGAGGCCCCGGTGCACAACTCAGCAAGAAGACAAGTACATTAGAGTCTCTAGTTTGAGAAATAGACGCCTCACAGTTCCTCAACTGGCAGCTTCTTTAAATGGTACCCGCAAAACGCCAGTGTCAACGTCGACAGTGAAGAGGCGACTCCGGGATGCTGGCCTTCTAGGCAGAGTGGCAAAGAAAAAGCCATCTCTGAGACTGGCCAATAAAAAGACAAGATTGGTATGGGCAAAAGAACACAGGCATTGGACAGAGGAAGATTGGAAAAAGGTGTTCTGGACAGATGAATCCAAGTTTGAGGTGTTTGGATCACACAGAAGAACATTTGTGAGACTCAGAACAGGTGAAAAGATGCTGGAAGAGTGCCTGACACCATCTGTCAAGCATGGTGGAGGTAATGTGATGGTCTGGGGCTGCTTTGGTGCTGGTAAAGTGGGAGATTTGTACCAGGTAAAAGGGATTTTAAATAAGGAAGGCTATCACTCCATTTTGCAACGCCATGCCATACCCCATGGGCAGCGCTTGATTGGAGCCAATTTCCTCCTCCAACAGGACAATGACCCAAAGCACACCTCCAAATTGTGCAAGAACTATTTAGGGAAGAAGCAGGCAGCTTGCTGTCTGTAATGGAGTGGCCAGCACAGTCACCAGATCTCAACCCCATTGAGCTGTTGTGGGAGCAGCTTGACCGTATGGTCCGCAAGAAGTGCCCATCAAGCCAATCCAACTTGTGGCAGGTGCTTCAGGAAGCGTGGGGTGATATTTCAACAGATTACCTCAACAAATTAACAGCTAGAATGCCAAAGGTCTGCAATGCTGTAATTGCTGCAAAAGGAGCATTCTTTGACGAAAGCAAAGTTTGAAGAAAAAAATTAATACTTCAAATACAAATCATTATTTCTAACCTTGTCAATGTCTTGACTATATTTTCTATACATTTTGCAACTCATTTGATAAATAAAAGTGTGAGTTTTCATGGAAAACACGAAATTGTCTGGGTGATCCCAAACTTTTGAACGGTAGTGTATATATATATATAAAAATAACGTCAACTAAACTATTAAAAGGAAGTACGACAATACACCACACAATAAATACAAATGAGAAAGCGAACATCAACATATTCAACCACCTAAAATTGAGTCTCTGAAGCGCTTCCATATAAGTGTGTGTGTGCATGTGTGTGTGTGTGTGTGTGTGTGTGTGTGCAGGGTTTTGTTGGGGTCACGTCAACAGAGAGTCAGTGATATAATTGCACCTCATTAGGAGTATAGATTGCCGCCCTCCACTCCCTTTCCATTTTCCTCGCTCCGGACGACCCCATAGGATGGCTGCCACTCAAGAGGGAAAGCCATTAACCAATCACAGCGTGGCGTTTTTTGTGTCACTGAGGGAAAAAATAATGATAATCGTAATCCTTTCGCGGATCTCCCGGGATAACTCATTTATTTCATTTTTTTTTTAAAGCCAAATTACAGAGCTGGAGATGCAGCGGAGGCCACGGCGGCTTCGGGGGGAAGCCATGAGCGACGTGCCGCGTCTTCATTAACCGCGAGAGCTGAAAAGACTCGGCACGCAATTAATGCGACATCACAGCGCTAACGTTTATCACTCGCCCCCACACACACATACACACACACACGCTGCTCATTACTCCTGTGCATGGCTGGCCTCCGTGGTCTAAGTGATGTGATGGGGGCTGTGGGAGCACCTTCACCTGCTCCGAGGGACCAGGATGAGGGAAACCTCTGATTCACCCGGCGCCTTTTATCTCGGTACACACACAGATACATACACACTCTCTCTCTCTCTCTCTCTCTCTCTCTCCGTGTCTGTCTCTCACACATGCGGTGGAGTCATATCTTGATTAGGCAGCTTAGGTGGTCCCAGGGAAATACACTCATCCCCCCCCTATCTGTCGCCCCTGCCCCCCCCCCCTCTCTCTCCCTGGCATGTTGTTATCTCCAGGGGTCCAAATGTTTGGAGATATCTTCACACACACACACACACACACACACACACACACACCGGATGGCAAACAGCCTCAGTTGTTTCCCCATGGCCTGTCCTTCTTCTAACAGGCTCCTGCAGCCTTGACCGGGACCCACAGCTCTGTTTACAAAGGGTCGACCCCCCCCCCCCCAGCACGCACACACACAGCCATTCGGCCCACGCAGAAAAAACGGCAGAAACCAGAAAGGTTAAAAAAAAAAAGGCGCCGGGCTTTTACATGACCGAATCCTTCTCTGTAAAATTGGATTTTCTGACCAACTGAGGAATTTAATTTGCATTTCGGTCAAAAAATTTCAATGCATTACCAAATAGTGCCATGCCATTAAAGAATATGAAATAACTTTTTCTCTATCCTCACAGAAGCCTGTTTCTATTCATTCATGGTTCGGTGAGATTAGCCTAGTTTAGCTTATTCGTATGCTGAGACTTATTTTTTCACTCTTTTGCACTTTTTACCCCACAAGAAAAGAGAGTTTGAAAATGTGCAGCGTGTTTATATATTTCAGGTGGACCAAAGTAACGTGACGGCTGGGCGCGGGAATCCAAAAGATTCGGCGTGTGTTGCCTGTTTTTTTCTCATCAAAAATAGACATTTAAAATGCTGTATGTGTGTGTGTGTGTGTGTGTGTGTGTGCAACATTACCTCTGATTTCTTCTCTGATCTGCTCAGCAACCACCTACTGTAAACCAAGAAAATAACATGCAATGTAGAATGCACTTAAACCCCACCGTCACATTTTATCTTTCACAAGTTATTTTTATTCGTAAATTAACAGTTTTAAATATTGTTATTGCTATATGCATTTGGTTTAAAGATGTGTGTTTACAGCCGGACTTTCGTCATGTGAGAAAATATTGATGCTTAAAACGTTCAAGCGATGATTTATCAGTGTGCGCCGCTTTGGGAATTAGACCCAATGTTTTCATTTGCTCATAAATGTCCATCTCTTCAGGGTTCAAATTAATATGTGCTTACTCGTGGAGAAATCAACATAAATAAGACTTTTTAAAAAAACAGTTACCTCAGAAAGTTGAACGTTAAATGAATGAATGAAGGTTAAATGGGATGCATGTGTTTTTACATGAAATGCCTCATTCGCGTATATTTCTAGCCCTAAAAACATTTTGAGGGGTGATGAAATGAAACTTGAAGCCCAAACACAAAGACAGAGCTTCATAAAAGTGATGAGCGGACCCTTAAAGCCAGGGGCCTCAAACTCATCTTCACCGTGGGCCACATCAGCATCATGGCCGCCTCTTAAAGGGCCGGTGTAACTGAAGCAGTGTATAAACTACTCCCTAATATATTGTTAAATAACTCTCTTTGCATTTGATTATTGTTTATTCGAGAGTAGAAATATTGTACACATGAACATTTCTCTAATATTATAACACAAATCCATTTAATTTGAAACCTTCAAAATAAAAGCACAGGATATAAAGGTGATCATATGTCTTTCAAGCTGTCAGGGGCCGCATACAATGACGTGGGCCTTGTGTTTGACACCTTAGCTTTAGGTCTTCTTCACCTTCATTCACACCAGTCTGAGACGGCGGTTGACATTCAGGCGCTCACATTGGTGTCATGACATTATGATCCCACAAGCACACACACACACACACATGGCTAAACGACAACATCCCCGACTCTGCTGTGAGACTGGAGGAGCTAACATGCTACCGAGCGGACAGAGCCCTCGCTGATGGAGGAAAAACTCGCGGCGGCGGGGTATGTGTTTACATCCGGGACGCATGGTGCCGGGACGCTGCCGTGGTATGTAGACACTGCTCACCACTGGCGGAGTTTATGATCATAAGGTGCCGTCCTTTTTATCTGCCGAGGGAATTCACGGCGATTCTGCTAGTCGCTGTTTACATCCCCCCGACCTCCAACAACAGTGATAGAAATGCGGCACTCGGTGAACTGTATCAGGCCATCAGCGAACAACAGACGGCTCACCCAGACGGCTTCACAATCTTTGCTGGTGATTTCAACCATGCAAACCTTAAGACTGTCCTTCCCAAACTACACCAGCATGTTGATTTCCCTACAAGAGGAGACAACATTTTGGATCTGGTCTACACAACCCACAAAGGAGCATACAAGGCCTCCCCCCTCCCCCACATAGGTCTCTCTGACCACATCACCGTCATGCTAATGCCAGCATACAGACCCAGAGTGAAAGCCTCCAGACCGGTTCTGAAGCAGGTACGGCTGTGGCCAGAGGGGCCTCCTGCGCCTCCAAGACTGCTTTGACTCAACAGACTGGGGAATGTTTAAACAGGCAGCCACATACAACGACCACACAGACATTGGGGAGTACACAGACACTGTTACTTCTTACATTAGCAAGTGCATTGATGATGTGACCCATGTAAAGACCATCACCACTCAGGCTAACCAGAAGCCGTGGCTAACAGGGGAAGTCCATCGGCTGCTGAGGACTAGAAATAGGGTCTTCAGAGCTGGGGACGAAACGGACCTGAAAACAGCGAGAGCTAACCTGTCCCACGGCATCAGGAAAGCAAAAAATTCCTACACAAAAAGATAACCCGGCACTTTAAAGACAGCAGAGACACACAGCCTGTGGCGGTGCATTCAGACCATCACAGACTATAAACCCACGCCACAGAACTGCGACAGCAACATCTCTCTGCTAAACAACCTCAACAGCTTCTTTGCCCGGTTTGAAGCACAGAACAGCACTCGTCCACACAAGACTCCGCCTCCCCACGATCAGGTTCTGTGCCTGTCTGCTGCCAGCGTGAAGAGGACTCTCGTCCATCAACACCCACAAGGCAACAGGTCCAGACAACATCCCTGGTCGTGTGCTGAAGGACTGCGCAGAGGAGCTTAAGGACGTCTTCACGGATGTCTTTAATACTTCTCTGAGACAAGCTGTTGTTCCATCATGCTTCAAGGTAACCACCATCATACCTGTGCCAAAGAAATCCACTCCGTCCTGCTTCAACGACTATCGTCCAGTGGCACTGACCCCATAATCATGAAGTGCTTTGAACGACTAGTCATGTCGCATATCAAATCCATTCTCCCCCCCACTCTGGACCCTTTCCAGTTTGCATACCGGGCCAAACGGTCCACGGAGGATGCAATCTGCTCTGCTCTCCACCCAGCCCTCACCCACCTGGACATAAAAGACTCCTATGTAAGAATGCTGTTCATAGACTTTAGCTCAGCATTCAACACAATCATCCCACAACAACTAATCTGCAAACTTGACCAGCTGGGGCTCAACACCTCGCTGTGTAACTGGCTGCTGGACTTCCTGAGTGAGAGGCCACAAGCAGTACGTGTTGGCAACAACACCTCGAGCAGCATCACACTCAGCACAGGGGCCCCTCAGGGCTGTGTGCTCAGTCCCCTGCTCTTCACCTTGCTGACTCACGACTGCAAAACCAGCTACAGCACCAATCACATGGTCAAGTTTGCAGACGACACAACATTGATAGGTCTCATCACCAAGGATGACGAGACCCTCTACAGGAGGGAGGTCAACCTTCTGACCACGTGGTGCGGAGCCAACAACCTCCTGCTCAACAACAGCAAGACCAAAGAGATCGTTGTTGACTTCCGGAAAGGCCACACCCATCACCCACCACTGACCATCAACGGTGCGGACATTGAGCAGGTCAGCAGCACCAAATTCCTGGGGTGGAAATCAGTGAGGACCTCTCGTGGACAGCCAACACTACATCGCTGGCAAAGAAAGCACAGAGGCGCCTCTACTTCCTCCGGAAACTGAGGAAAGCAGGGAGCCCCCCATCCATCATGTGCACCTTCTACCGCGGCACCATCGAGAGCATCCTGACCAACTGCATCACTGTGTGGGCGGAAGCTGCACAGACCACAGCAGGAACGCCTGCAGCGCATAGTGAAGGCAGCTGGAAGGATCATGGGTGCCTCACTCCCTCCCCACACATCCCTGCAGGACATATACAGCGCGCGCCTCACACGCAAAGCGACCTCGATTGTGAGTGACCCCTGCCACCCTCACACGGTCTCTTCAGCCTCCTGCCCTCTGGGAGGAGATACCGGAGCCTCCGGGCTCACACCGCCAGGCTGTCCAACAGCTTCATCCACCAGGCTGTCAGGAAGCTGAACTCTCTCCCCATCCTCCCACTCCGTCCTCTCTCAGACTCACATGTCTGAATGCTGCTAGCACAATTTATGTTGTCTATATGTTTACATGTTTCTTACTATTTTTGCACTTTATGTTGTCTATGCACTTTATGTTGTCTATATGTTCACAAGTTTTTTACTATTTTTGCACTCTATGTTGTCTATATGTTGCACAATTCACTTTATGTTGGACAGAAGAGAAACGCAATTTCGATCTTCTGTATGTTTGCACATATGGAAAATTGACAAATAAAACTGACTTTGACTTTGACTTTGACTTTGACACACACACACACACACACACACAGGAGTTTCTCGTCAGTCGTGCAGCTCCTACAATAAGTTATAAATCATCTATTTCACACAGTGAAGCTGACATGTGTCTTTATGAGTGTTTGTGAAGGGCAAAGTCTCCACGATCAAAAGGGACGTGGACTCTCCCTTGCACCTCGACTTTAAAGATCAGTCAATAGAGACGTTGGCGTGACTTATGATGTCGTTTCTCCCCTCCAGCCAAAAGTACACTCAGATTAGTAAAGTCACACTTTTTACTGGCGTCCTGTCAAACTTTAGCACAGCACGAGACGACAACTCTGTGACGACTGACTCCTTCTGGTCTGTATTTACACGAAGGAAGTGGTCAAATACAACCCTTCTGTATCCGGCTCTTCTTCCATCGGGCCTTTTCACAAATGAAAAGCAACAACATGCTCATGCTTAACTAAAAAAGTCCATTATTACGGAGTATTGTTTTAATAACAACAATTCTCTGCAGGGTGGTGTATACAAATTTACAAGTAAAAGATAATTAAGGGCGTGCCGGGCTTGTTTTTCTTTTTGTTTTCTTTTAGCTTTTTGGGGTATGTGTGTTTATATGTATTTATGTCTATATGTGTATGTATGGGTGTATGTATGTGCATGTATATATATGCATATGTATCATTGTGTCCTGTTTTATGTGTGTATGTTGATGTGTATGTGTATATACACGTATATATATATTTTTTTAATTTATATGTCTGACATTTTTGTATTTGTTTTATTTTAATGTCTAAACGAATAAAAAAAAGAATTAAATAACAAACAACAGTGTTTTTGGTCTGTATTTACATGTGAGAATGAAGGAAATGTGATGAGCATATTTTAACCTTCATCTCCCAGACCTCTTTATATTCATATCCCTGTTTGTCCTGAAGCCCACGAGTTTAAAATATTACGTATTTCTCTATTCTATGTGTGTGTCGTATCTTTTAATGCTCACAAACTGTTTGATTAACAGTGGCGTCTTTAATCTTCTTTAATAAAATGAAACACAAGTTTCTATGCGCGTCGCTCTTCTCCTTTACATCCATGGCTGCTGTCATTGCTCATGATAACACTTATTCCCTCTATAAGTCCCGTACATGACACACAACACATATACGACGGACCAGGTCTGTCACACACACACACACACACACACACATCCTGCAGATGACGTGGAGCCCTACTTATGTAAACACTGTCAACTCAAATGTTCTTTTTTTTGTTATCTGTCTTTGTCATAGATGGAAATATTCCAACCATATTGTTCTTACAATGTGTTCGGGTCATTTCTTAGTTGGGGGGGGGGGGGGGGGGGGGCACTGAGAGACTTGTTCCCGGTTTGCTGAACATGTTGTTCATCATGTCGTAGGTTGTTACCTGTTCTCTGGAATTATGTATTTGCTGGCTGTCCATCACACGCATGGAGAGAAAGGACCCCGACATGTCACCGCTCTGCTATCTTCACTTTTCCCTTGAACGCATCGTTAAGAAATCACAGAACACAAAACACCGGAATATTTATTTAGGTAAACAAAAGGAACGTATTGCACAACTGTGTGCGGCAGCAAGTAAACCGTGAGGAGAGAATTCCTGCTGTTGACAAGCAGCAACAAGACTGAAGCATGATTGAGTACACAAACACACACCCACACACACACACACACTTTGTCTCTTTCTGACTCACACACACACACACACACAGACGCAGATGTGCTTGAGTGGACACTGTTCAGCACGCAATGACTTTGCTATGTGCTTTTTATTTTTCTTAATCCCCTAGAGTTGACTCACGCTCCGCTGCCTTAATGCGTGTGTGTGTGTATGTCTGTGTGTGTGTGTGTGCGTGTGGCGAAACGCTAACAGAGTTCACTCCTCTCATATTCACAAGAACTGATGATGTGGTGTGATCGGTGACTGGAGCCAAAACTATTGCAGACAAGTTTCAAAATGAGATAGAGGAGGAGGAACGGCTCAATCGCTGTTGAAAGCTATGAGCTGCTTGTATAAATACAGTAATGTGCAAACACACACACACACACACACACAGGGGCTCATAGCAGGTTACAATGTTCAGATGCTCAAACACACACACACACACACACACACACACACACACAGGGGCTCATAGCAGGTTACAATGTCCATATGCTCAAACACACACACACACACACACACACAGGGGCTCAAAGCAGGTTACAATGTGCAGATGCTCAAACACACACACACACAAACAAACACACCCACACACACAGCTTTGGAGGCATCGTTAAAAAAAGAAGAAGAAGAAATTCACACTCTTTCACATATTGCTCATGAATCAATGGCGTGGAAAGAAACACACAAACAGGGACAGGGACAGGGACAGGTACAGGGACAGGTACAGGGACAGGTACATGTACAGGGACAGGTACAGGGACAGGTAGAGGGACAGGGACAGGGACAGGTACAGGTACAGGGACAGGTACAGGGACAGGGACAGGTACAGGGACAGCTACAGGGACAGGTACAGGTACAGGGACAGGGACAGGTACAGGGACAGGTACAGGGACAGGTACAGGTACAGGGACAGGGACAGGGATGGGTACAGGGACAGGGACAGGAACAGGTACAGGGACAGGGACAGGTACAGGGACAGGTACAGGTACTGGGACAGGTACAGGGACAGGGACGGGTACAGGGACGGGTACAGGGACAGGGACAGGTGCAGGGACAGGTACAGGGACAGGGACAGGGACGGGTACAGGGACAGGTACAGGGACGGGTACAGGGATGGGGACAGGGACAGGGACAGGTACAGGGACAGGGACAGGGACAGGGACATGTACAGGGACAGGGACAGCTACATGTACAGGGACAGGGACAGGTACAGGTACAGGGACAGGGACAGCTACAGGGACAGGGACAGGGACAGGTACAGGGACAGGGACAGCTACATGTACAGGGACAGGGACAGGTACAGGTACAGGGACAGGGACAGCTACAGGGACAGGGACATGTACAGGGACAGGAACAGGTACAGGTACAGGGACAGGGACAGCTACAGGGACAGGGACAGGGACGGGTACAGGGACGGGGACAGGGACAGGGACAGGGACAGGTACAGGGACAGGGACAGGGACAGGTACATGTACAGGGACAGGGACAGGTACAGGGACAGGGACAGCTACAGGGACAGGGACGGGTACAGGGACAGGGACAGGGACGGGTACAGGGACAGGGACGGGTACAGGGACAGGTACAGGGACGGGTACAGGGACATGTACAGGGACAGGGACAGGTACAGGGACGGATACAGGTACAGGTACAGGGACGGGTACAGGGACATGTACAGGGACAGGTACAGGGACAGGGACAGGGACGGGTACAGGGACAGGTACAGGGACGGGTACAGGGACATGTACAGGGACAGGTACAGGGACAGGGACAGCTACAGGGACAGGGACAGGGACGGGTACAGGGACAGGGACAGGGACGGGTACAGGGACAGGGACAGGGACGGGGACGGGTACGGGTACAGGGACAGGGACAGGGACAGGGATGGGTACAGGTACAGGGACGGGTACAGGGACAGGTACAGGTACAGGGACAGGGACAGGGACGGGTACAGGGACAGGTACAGGGACAGGGACAGGGACAGGGACGGGTACAGGGACAGGTACAGGTACAGGGACAGGGACAGGTACAGGGACAGGGACTGGGACGGGTACAGGGACAGGTACAGGTACAGGGACAGGTACAGGTACAGGGACATGGACGGGGACAGGGACTGGGACGGGTACAGGTGCAGGGACAGGGACAGGTAAAGGGACAGGTACAGGGACAGGGACGGGTACAGGTACAGGGACGGGGACAGGTACAGGGACGGGTACAGGGACGGGGACGGGGACAGGGACAGGTACAGGGACAGGGACAGGTACAGGGACAGGGACGGGTACAGGGACGGGGACAGGTACAGGGACAGGTACAGGGACGGGTACTGCAGGGACGGGGACGGGGACAGGGACAGGTACAGGGACAGGTACAGGGACAGGGACAGGTACAGGGACGGGTACAGGTACAGGGACATGGACAGGGACAGGGACATGGACAGGGACAGGTACAGGGACATGGACAGGGACAGGTACAGGGACAGGGACAGGGACAGGTACAGGGACAGGGACATGGCCGGGTACAGGGACAGGGACAGGGACAGGGATGGGTACAGGTACAAGGACAGGGACAGGTACAGGGACGGGTACAGGTACAAGGACAGGGACAGGGACAGGTACTGGGACAGGGACAGGGACAGGGATGGGTACAGGTACAAGGACAGGGACAGGTACAGGGACGGGTACAGGTACAAGGACAGGGACAGGGACAGGGACGGGTACAGGTACAAGGACAGGGACAGGGACAGGTACAGGGACGGGTACAGGTACAAGGACAGGGACAGGTAGAGGGACAGGTAGAGGGACAGGTAGAGGGACAGGTACAGGTGGTGTACGTTGTTTCTGGGCCTACGGTGCCGAAAAGGTTCTAATTGAAAACCGTGACAGAATGATCCGAGTGAACGACAGCCCTGAAAGATGATGTGAACTCAAACATTAACACAATTAAGTGTGTGCGCACTGGAGTGTGTCGCAGCATTAGAGTCTGTCTTAATAGCCCCCCCCCCCTCACCCCCCCCCCCCCCCCCCCCACCCTCCAGCAGAAAGACAGGAATGTGTGCATGTGAGAGAGAGAGAGAGAGAGAGAGAGAGAGAGAGAACCCATCTCACCATGGTGCGATGTACAAAGACCAGAAGCAGCTCGTTCAGCACCAAATGTTGCAAAACAAAGAAATATGGTTAAAAAAACCATAAATCCAACCAGACTTATGGGGGGGGGACAGTGATTACAAATGTGTTTTTATTTTTTTCATACCAGCGACCCGGTTTGTTCGAGACAGACGCTTCATCAGACGGTGAGCAAATGATTCGATTGTCTCCCGGTGGTTTCCACGCCTCGGCAACAGCCGCCGGGGTCGGCGTGGCGGCGGCTCAGGTCTGATTTATCTGGCGGGCTACACTCAGGTGCTGTTTTGTTAACAGGATTGCAGCCATTTATAACTGTGTTTCATTACTGTACTAAGAGCCGATAAGATGATCACTCACGCGCACACACACACACACACACACGCGACAAACTCTCGCACACACGGAGGCGCTAATTCAATCCGCTGACAGGGAAACACGGCAAACAACATCCATTATGGCCTGAGAGCTAATTGGTAATGGGGAAGGGGGGGGGGGTGAGCAGAGCTGGGTAAAGGGAACAGAAGGGAGGCCTGCGTTTCTACCTACGAGGTGATCATTCAGAGAACAAATATATCCCCTATATCTTTCACCTCCTATGGTTTGCAGTTATTCAGGACGAGGCCTTTTCCAGCCTCTTCCCTCTCGGATAGAAAGCAGTTACCAGGAGGTAAAGTAAAAATAATAATAACTCCCATTAAACCAAAACGCATCCATGTGACCAGCAGCCAAATGTAAGCCCCCCCCCCCCCCCCCCCCCCCCCATACACACACACACACACACACAAAAAGATGTCTCTCAGCCCCAGGTGGCATCAACCTACTGTTGACATTTAATAATTCCTCTCTCTCCCTCCCTCTTCGATCACTTGACTCCCCATTACAATTAGAGATAAATATCCTCCTATAGGCAGAAGAAGCAGGGGGAGGGAGAGAGAGAGAGAGAGAGACAAGGTAGTGATGAATGACCGTCATTCATGCTAAGACAAGATCTTTGAGGATTCCTGGCTCCGGCTCTGTTTATTTACTCCCTCCATCACACCACATCAGCAACAGAGTGGCGGCAGCGGATGAATGGATGCAGAGGCGGGCGGACCATCAGACAGATGGAGTAGCGGGGAGGAAATACATAGTGCCAGTGGAGGTGTTCTTGAGAAGAGGAAAAAGAGGGGAGAAATTATAATACAGAGAGAGAAAGAGAGAGGGGGGAGATAGAGGGGAGGAGAAGAAGAGAAAAGTGCAGCGGGGGGAAGGATTTGAATGGCCGGGCAAGAGAGACGGATAAACAGAGAGAGGCGAGTAGAGACAGAAGAGGCAGGGAGCGATGGAGGAGCAGATTTAGAGGGCAGGAGACAAGAGGAGAGATAAAAGTGTGGAGCAACAGAAGGAGGGAGGGAGGGAGGGAGTGTGGGCTGCTGCAGCGCACCATGTTTACATGCACCCATACTTTGTTGGACATGTCTGCTTCCTTATGTCATTAACTGGTGCTGCTGAGTGCACACACACATACGGCGGATGATGGCAGTTACCGAGACACACACACACACACACACACACAGACACACACGCAGAGAAAACGAGAGTAAAACACTGAAGTACAGTATGTCTCAGCGACTGGATACACCGTTCTTATGTCGGCCTGTGCACAGGTGTGTGTGTGTGTGTGCGTGTGTGTGTGTGTGTATCTGGCCATACCTAACGAACAGGAGTAATAATGCTTATAGAGTGAATCAATTGTCACGTTATGAATTTTAACGTGAAGTGTGTTTTACACCGAATGCCGTACCGTACCTTTAAATGAACAACTTATTAGTAGTATTATAACAAAGTCATGTGTAAAATGTAATAGTAAAAAAGAAACTTCAAGTCCGATAAACTTACGTAGAGACCTGGAACTCAAATATTTAGGTAAACAAAACAAAATAACGACACTTTTTGCACCAAAATAAAGAAAAAAGCATTTGATTGAGAGATGGAATGAGAGACAATACATATTTACTTTGTATTTTTGGTTCAAAATCCAATGGTGTTCAGGATTTGCATAGCAGGAGCATTACTCCTTACTGGTTATACCAGGTATTCGATTTGTATGATTTTTTTCCCAATCCTGGTTCCAGTGGTGTCACACGAGGCCTGAACGGTGTGTGTTTTGAGAAGATACAAAAAAAGCCTCCTGTTCTTTGAAGGACGACCGAGATGGATTTCTGCACTGGACTGATATGAGGGTATTGGACTTCATTCTGTATTTCTCAGTGTGCATGCAAACGTCATTACAAAAAACGGGGGGGAAATGGCCTCATGTTCCTCAACTGTTATAAAGCCATACAAATAAATAAAAAAACATTTGACCCAGCAGACTCTCAGAACACCTGTAAGAGAACCACGAGGGCAACTCATCAGATCATTGCTCTCACTCTGGGTTTTCTGGTTCTCTCACACCAACTGCATCTTTGTGCATCGGCCTTGGCAATAGGCTGTTTGTGCATGGTGGCCCTGAATACCGGCTTTCACACCGTGACCCCGTGTCACCGAAAGTTTAGGAGGTTGATTAAAATCACGGGACAGAGTTTGTATTTCTACAAATAGAAGCATTCCCATCACAGTATATGTTTGTCTATCTGTGGCTGAAAAAACACTTTAACTCTTTCCCCTTTTCATCCATTAAATAAATACATGAAATACTTTTTCTTCTTCTTTGGTATGTGTCGGAAAAATGTTCAATTCAGTTCAATTCAGTTTATTTGTATAGCCCATTTTCACAAATTACAAATTTGTCTCAGAGTGCTTTACAATCTGTACACATAGACATCCCTGCCCCAAAACCTCACATCGGATCAGGAAAAACTCCCAAATAACCCTTCAGGGGGAAAAAAGGGAAGAAACCTTCAGGAGAGCAACAGAGGAGGATCCCTCTCCAGGATGCACAGGTGTAATAGCTGTCATGTGTACAGAAGGAATCATTATACACAAATTAAAACACAGTAACAACACAATCAATGAATGTGACAGAGTGTATGAATAGTTGGTAGTAGGCATCTTCCACGATCGAGACCTCCACGATCCATCAGGCAGATGGAGGTAGAGAGGAGGAGTGGGCGGAGTCTCAGCAGGGCCATGGCATAGTTGGTAGTAGGAATATTCCACGATCCAGACCTCGATGAACCATCAGGCAGATAGGATCTATGACGTCTCATAGGGTCGGATGGACAAAGAGGAAAGTCTTGAGTCTCCTCTTAAATGAGGTGACTGTGTCTGCCTCCCGGACTGAAGGTGGAAGCTGGTTCCATAAAGGAGGAGCTTGATAACTGAAGGCTCTGGCTCCCATCCTACTTTTTAAGACTCTTGAAAAATGTTGCTCATAATAACCACATCCTGATATCTTTCATGACCAAGACGACAAACTTTCAGAAAATCATTAATGTAATATTTGTAATATGTATGTATGACTACTTCTTATTAAGACTGACACATGGGATCACAGGCTTACTTTCTCAACCCATAGAGAAACATCCAGCAGGTAATCCGGGGAACACAACAGCAACGGTCCGACAGATTTGTGATCTTCAGTTCAAATTGTGTTGAAGAAGCAGTTTAGACTAAAATCATGAGAATTTACATTTTCATATGTTTTGTTTTTCGCAGAATCTCAAACATATCTTCATGGTTGTGTCTGTAGCTTGTTTGATATTTTTCCATGCTAACTAAATGTACAGCATTAAATGAAATGCATCGCCGTTCATAACTGTGAACTATCATGTTCAGTCTGTTGCTGGTTCAACCTGTTCAGCTCCACAACCTGAAGCAACACCCAGAGTTGTGGTATTACTATAATATCAAATAGTGACACAGGGCAGTGCCTCTTTCGGTATGATGAGTTTATGCTAGCGGTTATGCTAGCGGTTATGCTAGCGGTTATGCTGCCGGTTATGCTACCTAGGTTCCACTGCTCACATGGGACTTGTTACCATAGTGCTTTGGATACCTGACATTGTTTGTTGTTGTTAATAAGTGCTTGAGAATAAAGTTAACGTGTGGAAATCTCCATTTTGATGTCTGTCGACTCCCTGAGATAATCAGCTATTCTTGCGGCGTTGCTAACTAGCCACACACTGCTAGCGCTCTCCGCCCACACCGACGGCGTATTTAATCCAGCCCGGTCTCATTAAATCGTGTTTGAATAACAACGCCACGTGTTGTGTGCTATCACGATGCCTTTTTAGTGTGTCATGTAACCCAATTTAATCTGCATTGACTGCAATGTATACGGGTGTATACGATATTTTTATACTTCCGTTTTCCAGAGCTCTCGTCAACTTTGGCCTGCAGGTGAATGCTGATTATAAAAAACGGAACTGAGTTCAGCTTCCCACAATGACTTGAGGTCAGACGGCTGACTTATCTAAGGGAGGCAGAGATACGTTCATAACGAGAGCCACCTGCATTTCAACTGGATACATGGCACACCATTGTGTTGCACGTTTCTGTTTGTCAAGGCCTGGGAGGAGGCGGATGTCCTCCCTCATGCCAGCTATAGGTCCAATTAGATTGCGGGTTTTGAATGGAGACTATGGATGTATAAAAAAAGACAGTTTTTCTCTGTAGAGTCAGAGTTGAATGGACCTCTCACCTGCTCTTGCAACTGCAGCACCGATACTTTGCCTGTGACCAGAAGAATAAATCATCTTAAATGTCGAAGTTATTTGACCGTTATTAGATACACCACCGAGCTTCCAGTCCTTGGAATACGATTTTAATGTTTTTTATAACACAGCCACAAAAAAATCAGTTTGACAACCGTAACAGTGTGGCATGGAGTGACACGCAGAACGCTTAAAATGTGCACGATGACACGCAGACGTCCTTAACGCAGCGCCGTTACAAGAATATTGTGGGTGTATCTATAGGTAGGGGAGTAAGGATGCGTGTTGCTGTTTAAGTTAAATATAACTGGAGTTTTAATGTACCTTATTGATAGGAGGGACACATGTAATGGTAGATTAGTATGAATAGTTTGGGGTTTAGTCGGATTAGGTAAATAGTTAGGATACACAGACTCACCTCGGGATGGTTGGTCTGGGTTAATTGGCAGCACATGGTGTATATATGTTAATATAGAAGCTCACTTTTGTTTTGGAAGGGGCGGGGGAAATGGAAGAAGGAAATAAACTTTAATTCCTTCCTGAATGCTGACTCTATCACTTCATTTGCCTCCATGGCTGCTCGGGCACGCTGACACGCGCCATCCGTACGCCTTCACTTTGGCCAACCGCACAACGGCGTGATGATGTGGAGGTGGGAGGCGGGCTACAGATGATGATGACTTCTTGGCCTACGCCCAGAATGGATTTCAATTAATTATTGCATTACAGTCACACATTAGCCCACTGGCCAGAAAACAAATGTTCCTCGGCAAACAAAGGAAACCAAGAATAAACCAATGAATTAATTTACTCTCGAGGCGATGGCAGAGTCAGGCCCATGAAAACACAACCAAATACCAACCATTATTCAGAGCAGAAGCAATGCCATCTGGTTTGACTTTATATCTCTATGTGCATGTAATTTGTGCTGTAGTTGATCCGAGTACTGTGTAAACACATTTTAATGCACTGGGGGGGGGGGGGGGGGGGCATCAGGACAGAGACGAGTGACATGCTCTCTCTCTCTCTATCCACGTCCTCACCACCCTCCCTCACACACTTTTGGTATGTTGATGGATACAGCGCACTCAGCAATATTTCAAGGTATGAAAGAGGTGCAGAAAAAATAAATTCTCTCATCGCAAAACCAACAGGCCTTCGAGCTGCCGAGGCGCGTGTTGACAAATGGAGAGGGAGCATTAAGTACAGTCGGAAAATGGCAACGTGAATCCCCCTGAAGAATAGAAAGAAAACATCTGACTACTCGGTGAGACCATAACCATAACTATAAGGCTGGGTAAATCTCACACACACACACACACACACACACAGTCCTTTGATGAGCCTCGGGCCTAGAGGGAATAATGGTTAGCAACCTGAAAAATGCCCTCATCACAAAAGGCCTCCGACAGTAATAAATGAAATAGTTGAGCCAAACACATTAATCCATGCCGGTGCTTCTGTGTGTGTGTGTGTGTGTGTGTGTGTGTGTGTGTGTGTGTCTGTGTGTGTGTATGTGTCTGTGTGTGTGTGTGTGCGTGTGTGTGTGGCTAACTCTCTGTGTGTAATTGTCTCCATATTTCCACTGGTATCTGTCAGTGCTTTTCTGCGTCTACACACACACACACATGCACGCATGCATACAAGCCGTGTGTGTGTGACCCGGACAGAGAAAAGAGAGACAGCTGAAAAAAGTCTTTAGCGAATGAAAGTGAGGTACTAACACACTGTCAAAGAAAACCGTCTCGCCGTGGCTCTCGTCGGGCTGCGTTCACACGAAGCCCGAAGTGGAAAACACTCGTTACGCGTGGAGAAAAAAAATACTAGCGTCTCGACTTGTGTTTTTTTTAGCTGAGGGATGCTTCAATTACATTTTAGGATTATTGACAGTTTCTTATAATCACGACCATCGTCTTTTCGCAACATTAAAATATTGTTTAGACGTCACGGGAGATACGCCGATCCCTCCGTTGAATACACATATTTAGGGCTCCGGCTAGCAGCCGGCTAGCTTAGCGTCACACAACATCTGGATGCAGGGGACAGCGGCTATCGGGGTTAGAGACGCATTACGGGTACACACACACACACACACACACCCACACAAACCTTTAAAAAATGGTTTTCAGGTGTCAGCATGGAGAACAATTTAAGTAAAGATCAATCAGTGTGTCGACACACACTCTCTCCCATAACTCCTTTCACACAACGCGCCTGTGTCACCTCCCACTCCTTCTTCCACTCGTCCAAGTCTTTATCACTTTCTAAACAATATACATTTTCTCTCTCTCTTTGTGTCTTGACTTGTATATTTTTAGTCAACACATGGCCTCACCTTGTTCTTCCCCTCATTCTCTTTGCCCTCTCTCTCTCTCTCTCTCTCTCTCTCTCTCTCTCTCCAAACTGTGTATATTTGGGTCTGTCTATGGGGAGTCAGGGGGTCATTATTAATCTTGCTAGCTCTCCTACCTTCAGGCAAAACAGCAGGGCAGCGTGCATGTGTGTGTGTGAGTGTGTGTGTGTGGCGTGCGCGTCTGTGTGTGTGTGTGAGTGTGTGTGTGCATCTGTGTGTGTGTGCGTCTGTGTGTGTGTGTGTGTGTGTGTGTGTGTGTATAAGTGAGTGGGAAAGGAGTTGTTGTGAATGAGCCAGTTACGCTGTTTGAATAAAGGTGCGGGAGAACATGTTTTTGAGTGCACCGTGTGTACGCCGTTTAGGTGTGTGTGTGTGTGTGTGTGTGTGTGTGTGTGTGTGTGTGAGTGAAGGAGATGGAAAGTGCATTTTGCCATGATGGATCATGAGAGACCCACATTCTTAATGCACACTCGCACAAGACAGACACCCATGAGAAATGAAGGGCGGGGGAGAGGGCGCAGAGAGGGGAAGGGAGCAAGAGAGAGAGAGAGAGAGAGAGTGAGAGGTGATGAGGAGACAGAGGAAGGAAGGAGAGAGCAGGGGAGAGTCCCCGTTCCTCCTGAACTCATTAACCGTTGTCCTCTCCGCCCTCCCTCCCGCACTCCCACAATGCCGAGCAGCGGCGTGCATCAATAACGCTGGTGACAGCACGAGGGGGGGACGGGTCAGACAAGCAACCGCCATCTCCCTGGCAACCACCGCTACGGCCACCATCGCCACGACAACAATTGGTGGGCGTGGTGGGTGTGTGTGTGTGTGTGTGGGGGGGGGGGGGGGTCCCCTTCCCTGCTGGCCCTCGGCTCCCCTCCTGCAGTCGTGACACAGCGAGGGCCGCCGCGCCTGCTGCTGCCGGATCAGAGGCGAGAGCTAAATCCGCAGCACGGCTCCGGCATCCGATGAGGCGAGAGAAAAAAAAGCTGACTGATCTCGATTCTGAGGTGAACTGAATGGATGGGGGAGGTTCAATGTGAGCCGAATTTAGCCCCATTATTCGACAATTCGCGAGGAAGAGGAAGGCCGAGGGATGTTGTGGAGGCAGGAATCCCAAGAAGAGTCGCCGTGAGGTACATAGCTTTAGTGCGAGGAAGACAGTTGCTCTTCATCGTCTAAAATTTTATTTGCACTCGTTACCAAAATTACTCGGGTTCAGGATGTTGTGAAAAACTGGTTTTAACATTTAAATGGTGTTTGCAAAAGCAAGTCTTCTTTTGGGGGATCTATCCGCCTCTGAATTGTTCTTGATCGTTAAAACCAAAATGTGAAATGAGTCAATCGATGCTCAATTCAAAACAATAAAAACGTCCCAACTCTGGGACTCTTCCAGGCCTTTTAAGCTGCTCATAGCTCATTTTCTTTTGGTTTTTGACGACATCCTGACAGTGACGCTGACAAACCATCATTACCTGCTCCAGACAGCAGATTTAGTGGGTAGCAAAACAAAAAAAATGTAAACATAATTTGGCACAAATTTTCTAAATATTTGTATCAGGAGATGATGGAGCCCGTGGTAAAGACCCACTAAGAGCTAAAATAAGGAGTGACTGAAACGCTGTTTCTGGTAATGAAAGACAAATGAGCCTAAAGGAGCGATAAAGTAGAGAGTTAAAGTTCTGGCTCGCGGCTATATAGCAGGCTTAATTTACTAAGCCTCCGGACACAAACCAAGTAGGCTTTCTTGAATTAAAAAAATAAAACATTAAATATTGCAATATTCAAAGCTGATTGTAGTTTACTAATAAAATCTGAACAAGCTAAAAGAAGCATTATTTTATGAGCATTCAACAAAAGGTTTTGGCAGTGCACTGATGGCACATGTTTCTCTCTAAGGAACAAACACTGAGGATTAACTTTTTATAATTCTATTAAAATATGTTGTGCACGTCTTTGATGTCTTATATTTACCACTCACTGAGCTTTTTAATTTTTTGTACCGACTTCACAGAACTGAACATGTTCAACATTGACTCTCATTCACGTATAGCCTCCCAATTCACGTATTAATAAGCCCTTTAATAACACTGTCATACGTTTTAGTGATGCAGACTAATATAATAGTTAAAATAACCGTAAGATATAGGTAGGTGGGTAGATAGATAAATAGATAAAGACCAGAGGCTGTACTCTCACACCAAAATTGATTAAGCTCCCTTGCCTGTTAATCTTTCGTAATATAATTAATTCATTAAAGGTTAATGGTCCTGTCACTGCAAGACTGCACGTATGAACATGGACAAGTAAGTATGTGCGTGTGTGTGTGTGTGTGTGTGTGTGTGTGTGTGTGTGTGTGTGTGTGTGTGTGTGTGTGCGTGTGCGTGTGCGCGTGCGGCTGCAGAGACAATGAGGAAACAGAGGGACAGGCTGAGCGAACGTCTCGTGGAAATTGGCGGTAAAATGAAATAACGGGGAACTCCGCGCGCGGCGATGTCGACGCTGAGTTAAATATAATATTTCGTAATATGTTTGTTTTTTTCGTATTTTCGGGCCGTTTAGAGGATCGGTGTGAAATGTCAGATCTGAGTTCGCGCGCCTCCTGATAGATGTGAAGCGGCGGCGGCGGCGACGAAGCGGCGCGACGCGGCTGCCCGCGCGAGCCCATCGAGCTCGCGAGAGGGATATTTCCTTTCCTCTCGGAAGAAAACACAAGGCAGGGAACGTTGGGGGGAGGAGGAGCGGTTGAGAGCAGCAGTTCGGCCAATAGCGTGTGAGATAAATATAGGCGGGACTAAAGCGTTGGGTCTCCGCCAATGAACGCTCACATTAGTGTTCCTGCCCCCACGTGGGTTCTGAGTTCCACGCAACAATAACCGGGCTTCAGACCAATCGCGAACGCACGAGGTGTTAATCTTGATGCGGATTGGCTCGCTGTTTTTCTCACTCATCACGTTTAGCCCTTTGTTATTAACTCTTTCCTACCACACAGGACGGCGCTCCTCTCTACCCATAAAACAGGAACCCGCACTGTAATAGCCAAATGTGAATTAATGAATGATTCAGAGGCAGTTTGATTTTAGAAACGCGATACATCAGTTAATCCGGACTGTTTCAAAGCCTCGTTTTCAAGACACATTTAAAGAAAAAGGCGAGGGTAATAAACTGAACTGTCGCGGAGCACATGGGGCGAACAGAGCCGCGTTGCCCACTGATCGTAATCAAATCAGCATGGGAGAACAACCAATGGGATTAAAAGCACATGATAAATGCATGCTTGGCAGTGAGGTATAACCCACCTTCACAGATGCAGGCTCTAAAAGTGTGGGTCAAACCTGCTGCTGGTACACCTCGTGCAGCCTGCATCACATGGCAGAGCAACAGTGACTGGGAATGATTGAAACATGGAGGAAATAGCCCCCCCCCCTTTCTCTCGTTTTAATTGCACTGATGTTTTACAGTTGATAAAGCTGCAGTGTTGTTGACGCCTTTCAGTTTCAGCAAAGTTATCCCCCCACCCCTCTTCCAAAAAAAAGGAGGCATTAAAAGCAGCCATTTTAAATAGCAAGTCATTCCCTCCTACGCTATGCAGTCACACAGGCACCAACACGGACACACCAAGCATCAATCTTCTCTCTTTTTTTTATTAACCCTCCAAAAAATATATAGGCATGGTTCTCATAAAGGAGCCAGAAGGCGGACACTGCCTCTCAGTGGTGGCTTTGGGAATTAGAAACGTGAGCGTGCCAGTTCGTGTGCGTGTGTGAGAGAGAGGATGTTTTCAACATGCATGTAAAGCAGAGATACAAAAGTCGAAATGAGTGATTAAAACTTTGTTTTCTCACTGAAGTTCTGATGGTATTCAGGTGTATTACATTAGTTTCGACACATTTTCATCAAATGGCACAACATGTAAAAGTTAAGAAGATGAAGCGGTTGTAAGATAAAGTTGTTGGATAAAACATGCACACAAAAAACTCTTTACCAACCTTCATGCCGGGAGCAGGATTGTGTGACTTGATTTATTTTTATCATTGATATTTCAGCCAGTGATTCCACTGCAGCTCCAGTGGGTGGTAGAGCATCCTCAAACTCATTTTCATTTATTCAACATCCCCGTGCATGTGGTTAAACAAACGACTGCAAGAAAAGAGAAAAAGTAATTTCCTTTATTTTTCTTACGGGAAAAAAATAAGACTGTGACTTCTGGGTAAACAAGTAAGAGACATTTAAGTGAGCGAGAGTCAGGACTTCCCAATCCTAGGATTTAAGTTTACATGCGAACCCTTTTCACTCTGAAACAGATGCCCGATTCAGGGAAAAGAGGAAGGGAAGTGAACAAACCCCTTACAGCTGGTTTTGGCTTACTTTAACACAACAACAACAAGGACAACCAGTGGACTCAAAGATTGATCCAGGTGATCTCTCTTTCATTCAGTGTACAACCTCTGGAATTGAACCTGAAGATGAGAGAGAGAGAGAGAGAGACGGGAGAAAATGACTTAAAGTGGAAAAAAGGGGGGGAAGAGAATGAGTGGAGGAAGAGTGTGTGTTTGTGGTGTGTAGGGAGGGGGTGTCTGTGAGTGTAGGGGGGGCACTGTGGGGTACGAGGCAGCCCCCCGCAGTCCCAAGTAATGGCAGAATAGAACTTAATAGGGTAGAAAAAGGCTGGAGGCCGTTAACTCAGAACGGTCATTTTGAATTCCCCATTCTCTCCCTCAGTCCCTCCCTTCCTCATCCCTTCTTCCATGCACCTTCTATGTCTTTAACGTGGTTTCCCATCCCTGTCTGCCTGTGTAATTTGCCGATTCTCCCCGTCTCCATCGTACACCCTTAACCCGTCTCCAACTGGTCTCCTTTCAGCTGTTGCCCCTTACTTTTTCCTCTCTTCCTCGCCTTCTCCCCCCCCCCCCCCCCCGCTCTTCATCTTCGTCTCCTCCTCCTCACCTCTTTTCCTCTCATCCTATAGCCGTCGCCCATCCATCCTTCCCTCTCTTCTTTCCCTTCCCTCCTCCTCCTCCTCCCCCCCCCCTCTGTATCTCCTCGGAGGAGGTGTAATGATAGCTATTTGAGTGTCATCAGAGGACCACTGTAATGGCTTCTAAAGCACCATTCCACGGTTGCCACGGTGAACCTTGCACAGCCCGGGAATAAGAGGGTGGCGGAGAGAGAGAAGAAAAAAAACATCTGGTTGGCTATGGACAGGCGTCACCGTGCCGCCGGCAGCAGCAGCGCAGGCACAACAGCAGACGATGACGCCGGGGGCCCCCGGGGGCCGCGGAGAGCGAGCTAATGATGCGTAGGATAGGGCACGTACGAAGAAGTACAGTAACAGTGATGATAGTGATGGTAATGAAAATAATAGACTGATAATAATAACAGTTTATTACTTTTTAATTTTTTTATTTGTGTCCATCGTGCTCCTCCTGCCTCCCTTTTCCTCCAACTATTTGCAGTGTGTGCACAGTCTGTGTGTGTGTGTGTGTGTGTGTGTATTTGTATATTAGATAAGAAAAGGGAGGAAAGGAATGCGTTGGTTCCCCCAATGAGGATTTCAGGCATGGGGAATCTGTGAGGATTTGATTTCCAATTTATTTATATTATCTTAAAGACATCGGCGTTGCGACACGTTGCATGCACGATGCAGCTCCTCCTCCTCCTCCTCCTCTTCTCAGCAGGAGGACAGGCATCTTGTCCGAGAAGCAGAGTGAACGTTTGTGTCGTGAAGTGATTCATCCACACATCATGAGAGTGTGTTTATGAACAGACAGGTGGACCAGAGTGATTTTCATATTTCCTGATTGACAACATGAAGAAGTCGTATTTTGAGTGGCACGCTTCAAGTCAATTGAATATAGACGTTAACAGACAAGGCAATCTTCAAAATGAGTTTGCAGGCTTCATGTGGGACTGTGCTGGACCTCCTGTCTGCAGAGCCAGCAAATGAAACCTTCATCTTATGATACTCAGAGCTACTTGACAGCATTTTAATGATCACCTTTCTTTATCGTATGGCCATAATTAAAAAGATACACGTGACAGTGTCGGCTTTAATCATCTGTGGGACTTAAAAAAGAAAGCTGTTTGTTTGTCAATAAAAAAGAAGAAGTTATAATTCATTACAATTTGAAAAGTAGAACCCAAATGACCCGGTGCCGGCTGCATTACAGCAACTATTAAAACTAGAATTATTATTATGTAAGAAAATAGAAAACAGCAACGTTTAGGGAAGCCAACATCTCAGAAATGTGGGATGACCATCTGCTTAGTGTTCACACACTCAGTTTCAGCACTCGTGTTCTTCAGTATCTGTGTGTGTGTGTGTGTGTGTGTGTGTGTGTGTGTGTGTGTGTGTAAAGGTTTGTGTGCATGTGTGTGTGACACACATTGTAAAGCTCCGCAGTTCAAGTCTGGGTCAGGAGGAGTAAATCTTTGTGTTGGTGGTGTTTACCATGAACCCTTGGACCCTACTCTAACCTTTGTGTGTGTGTGTGTGTGTGTGTGTGTGTGTGTGTGTGTGTGTGTGTGTGTGTGTGTGTGTGTGTGTGTGTGTGTGTGTGTGTGTGTGTGTGGATGACACGCATGTTGCTGTGGGTCATTGAGTCTATATGTATGTTTATAGCCATTGAAAAGCAGAAGGGGGGGAGTGTGTTTGTGTGCATGTGTGTGTGTGTGTGTGTGTGTGTGTGTGTGTGTGTGTGTGTGTGTGTGTGTGTGTGTGTGTGTGTGTTGGAAGTGGGGAGGGGTTGTGCCGCTAGATTAGCTAGGTTGGGATGATTGGTTTGAGGATTAGATGGATTCAGGAACAGACACGTCTGTTTACTTGGCAAAGAAGACTTATAATAGGCTGATTGGCAAGGTTGATTACACACACACACACACACACATTCATTCAAAACCCCATATGTTGATTAGCTTATTCTCGTTTCCTTTACAACAGCCCCCGTCTCCTTTCCCTTTTTCTCGTCTCCTAACATGTGGAGCTCTCTCGGCCTCTCACACACATTTCCCTTCAGGACTGACCCAGAGAGTCGCAATCAGAGAAGGTGTGTAACCGAACCCCCGGCATAGGCCGGTAAGGGGAGCCGCACTCAGGCAACTACCCCCGAGGCACGGGGAGGGCTCTGGTTACCCGGTGCTGTGTGTGCATGTGTGTGTGTGTGCGTGTGTGTGTGTGTGTGTGTGCATTGTTTCTACTTACCTGTCTTTATGTGTCACAGAAAGAGGCGAAGTGCAGAGCTCAGAATAAAGCGCAGAGAAAGGCAGGATTATACACATGGTGGGTTAGAGAGAGAGAGAGAGAGAGAGAGAGAGAGGATGGGAGGAAAGAGCGACGGAGAGAGGCTTAAGTGTACAGAGGCGAGCACCCTTTTGTCGCCGAGTTCAGTGTGATGGACGGCTTATGTTCAGGGGCAGAGTGAAGGAGTTCTTCAATGCACCAGCGGAACATCGGCAGGACCGCGGAGGATGTTCTTCTCCGCTGATCAAACTTTTGTCTGAGTAACGAGGAACCCGGACTTCAAGGGAGGTCGAAGGAGAAGGTCAGTGTGATCCAGAGATGGAGTCGGCGAAAGAACCAAAATAAATGGAAAGGGAGGCTAGTCAGGTGGGGACAAGGGGATTGAACCTTCAGGGTGAATAACAAGTCAAGCAAGCGTGAGGTTGGGGGGGTTGGGGGGGTCAGCTGCAGAATTGGAGATAAACAGTCCAGAACAAAATGAGTCCACAGAAACAGAGAGGTTGACTAGAGACAGATCGAGCTCGACTCGAGTCCATGCTGCCTGATTAGGGCGAGCAAACCGAGTTTGGTGGTGGCAGTGGCCAGCAGAGCCAATCAACAGGACGGGAGAGCCAGTGAGAAGAAAAACGGAGAGGAGAGGAGAGGAGAGAGAGAGAGAGAGAGAGAGAGAGAATTACAAGAGGACGGCTTTGGCAAAAGTAGCCTCTTAAATCTGGGAGCTGGAATTAGAGCCGCAGAAACTGCAGAGGGGAAGCCACAAAACCACAGTAAGTCAATTAAGAGGCTGGAGCAGGAACATGTATAATGAAGCCACGGGGCGAGGGTGGGGGGTGGGGGGGGGGTAGGAATCGGTGGTCTCTGGAGAGGTTTTTATACTGTACCTTAATGAATTGATTTCCTGTCTTTAAGACTTTCTCATTTCATCATTCTCCATGACTTCCTCCCCTCCCGTATTCCTCACATCTTTAAAAAGGTACAGCCTCTCACTTCTGCATTCCAGGTCGGGTCGATCGACCCTATCCTCTTTCTCCTTTCCCACTCGTTCCCTCCATCCCTAACTGGTCTCACCTCATTGGTTTCTCCTTTCCCTGAATCCACAAGTGAAGATGCCCGCCAACGGGAACCGCCCCTTGAAGTTGCAGTTTGGTCTAATCAACCACGAGGGTCGCTACCTCACCGCGGAGGCCTTCGGCTTCAAGGTACAAGCATGTCATCCGGTGTACAAGAAGTATTGTAACATGTTGCCATGATCTTTGGTGTCTGTGCAGGTATTTTCTTGTTTAGACATCTTATACAGAGAATACAAGATGGTGGATGAAAGACCTTCATGCTTCTACACTGTCTTATCCCTCAGGTGAATGCCTCAGCTCCGAGCCTGAAGAAGAAGCAGATATGGACCCTAGAGCAGGACTCCCAGGTGGTCTACCTGCGTAGCCACCTGGGACGCTACCTGGCCTCGGACAAGGACGGCAAAGTCACCTGCGAGGCCGACGGACAAAACTCGGACTGCCGCTTCCTCATCGTGGCCCAATCGGACGGTCGCTGGGCCCTGCAGTCCGAGCAGCACCTCCGCTTCTTCGGCGGCTCTCGGGACTACCTGTCCTGCTTCGCCCAGGTAATAACAGATGCCGAGCTGTGGGCGGTGCACCTGGCTCTGCATCCGCAGGCCAACCTGCTGTCCGTGGCCCGCAAGCGGTACGCCCGCCTCTCCGCGGAGGACGGAGAGATCGCCGTGGACATGAACATTCCCTGGGGTGTGGCGGCGCTCCTGACGCTCATCTACCTGGACGGGAAGTACTTCCTTAAGACCTGCGACGGCCGTTTCCTCAGCAACGACGGGAAGCTGTCGACGCAGAGCGGCAGGACCGCGGCGTACACGCTGGAGCTGAAGTGCGGGAAGCTGGCCTTTAAAGACTGCGAGGGGAAGTATTTGTCTCCCATGGGGCCGACTGGCACCCTCCGGTCCGGACGCTGCTCCAAACCGGGCAAAGACGAACTGTTTGACCTGGAGGAGAGCCACCCGCAGGTGGTTCTGATGGCCGCCAACGGGCGATACGTCTCCATAAGACAAGGTCAGGAAAACACAGACACACATCGGCAGGTGTTTTGCCTTGAGGCCTTGCACGCATTGACAAGCCTGAAACTCTTGCAGCTTTCCTAAAGTCTTACAAGGGATCCCAAATGTTTGATTAAATGTCCAAAGGCTGACCTCATGTACCGCTTAGGTTGGCCACATGAGCCTTCGGCTGACACACCTGCACATACATAACAAAGTAGAGTTGCAACAAATACTACAGCTAGGATAGCTCCTCCCACTAACCTATACACAGTACGCCGGGCACCGATACCCCCCCCCCCCCCCCCAGGAAACTGAGTTTACAATTTACAGGAAGTAACTTGTGGGCGTGGTTAATGGAGTAGGCCACTCTCTAATGATTGACAACCGATAAGAGACGCATGGTCATTATGGGTAGTGGGGTCTGCACATCAACATGCATCACACCACATTGAATAGTGGCATCTTCCCAGGAAAAAACTAAACAGATGAAGCTGATATGGGAGACAAGTAGGCTACGTCATCGGTTTTTCGTGCTGCAATTGATGTTGGTTAGTCCGCTGTCAGTATCGGGTCTCACAGTCAGATTTATTGTGCGACTATGTCAGGAATAATTACAGAAATAGATTTTACAACGACAATTTGCAATGACTTTTTGTCACGAGGTGTATGTATGCATTCCTAAAAAGGGGGAATACTTGTTATTGAATGCATGAATTCTAACAGAATTTTTTTGGGGGCCAAATAATCAATCATGAATGATAATCCTTTGGAAAAGTCCCCTTTCATTCCCTCTCCAGTACCTCCTGGCTTCGTCGGTAACCGCGTTAAGGCTCCTGAAACAGCTGCTTGTAACCTACACGCTGTACAGTGCCGCTCTGTTGACACTGTATTATGTATTTACTCTGCAGTCTGGTGACAGGGCTGCTGGAGTGCGTTATTTGATCAGCATGCAGGCCCGACACCACACTACTATACTGATGGATTACACCCGCTCCACATTTGGCTTAGTATTAGTTGATGTTTTTTTTGTTTTTTCCCTCCCACAAAAACAAGGTTTGAATTTCTTTGATCAGTGTAAATACTTGGATAGAAAACCTGTAATTGCGGCGATCGGGTTTCATCTAACCGGAGCCGCTCGCTCGGACAAGTGTTCAGTTGCTGACATTATAAATGGTTTGCTGGTCTGATTTGAAACTGGATTTGGGGTGGATTAGCAGACACCCGGCGCGCTCGTCTTGCATACTTGACCATGACACCCATCCACCGGCTGTAGATTCTTGTCTCGCAGGGGTCAAATTGCCTTCGGTCCCCCGGTGCAGGAACTGAATCCCCCCCCCCCTCCCCCACCCACACACTCATTGTTCCTGGGTAGCAGCGGCAGCTTCGGGGGCCAGAAACCAAAAACGACTGTGAGCACTGTAAACCGATTGGTCGAAGGGAAGGAAAGACGTGGCGCACACAGAGCGGCGTCACGTATATCGAGCGTCTGCACGGACAGAAACACCTGCAGCACGCTCACAATTGTTTCCGTCACTGTCTCTCTCTCTCTCTCCTTCTTCCTTTACGCTCTCTCTCTTTCTCTCTTCCTCCACTTGTTCTGCACCAACAAAAGCTTTATCTTCTCCTCACACACACAACCATACCATCCTGCTGCGGCGGCGAGTGGTGAGTTGATGTGCGTTGAATTATTGATGAAGTTGGCCCCTGTTCCTGGAAGGCGAAGGGGGGTGGAGGGGGTCTGGGGGGGGGGGGTCTGCTTTCAGAAACCCAAGCTGCTGCTCACCTGGGGCCAAAAGCTCCTGCCCCTCCGAGTCCCCGCTCTAACCCGCTAATCTAACCCGGTTGCCCCCCCAGCACGTCAGTCAGCGCTGCTGTGCTGATGTAAATCAAGGGAATAAACCCAAATATTAAGCTCCATTGACAGAAGCATGCCAGCATGCTCGTTCCTCCAATAGTTTTTTGTACTCGGGTTAAAAAAATATACCATGTTACCTTCTACCTTTTCGGTTCCGTGCGATGATTAAGGAGGTGAAGAGAAAATGGGAAGCGGCGAATCGAAGATACAACTCTCGAAGGATGTGAGGACAATGGGAGACAGGTGGACTCTTCGTCCTACCTGGTGTCACCTGTGTCTTCACACATATATTAGCGCCATTGTTTCTGCTCCATTTAGCGCAGAGAGGAGTCACATCTATTTTAAAAAGCAGAGTACGGGAAGCAGTGAATGGGTTAGTAATTTAAAGAGGGGGTCACCTGTTATGAGGTAGCGCTGAATTCAGATGGAACATTGTGATGGGTGTGTGTGTGTGTGTGTGTGTCTCAGCATGTCATGTGGATCTGCCATCATGTCTCTCATCATCTGCCTGTGGTTTCGCTGTACGCTAAAAGGAGAAAAGAAGAGAAGATTGTCCAAGGAGACACACTTTTCATTAACACACAAATACACACGTGCACACGCGGAGAAAACGAGTGCACTGAAAACATTTTTTTTTAAAGAACAGGAAATGCAGTTGTGCAGGATGAAAGATTGGGAGAATGACCAAGAATAAGGGACAGGGGGATAGTGGCAGCAGCTTATCATTAATAATATATGTCAGAGCAGCCAGCTATCGCTGATGGATTAGTTAGGCCTGCTCCACTTGCAGCCTGCAGGTAGGACGACGCCAGAAAGTGGAGCTGGATCTGGGGTTTGATCCAAAATATGTGTGTGTTGCTTTTGTAGATGCAGCAGCAAGTGTACTGATTAGGACTGTGCATAGCTTATCAGTGATCGCGGTGGCTGTGGTGACAACACCTTATTCTGTATGCTTTACCAGCTGCCGTTGTCAAAGATGGTCATCAACGCTGCAATTGATATCCTCAGATTGCTGGTTTGGATTTCAGCATATCTAATCCCCCCCCCCCCCCCATTATCTGCTTCTTCCTCTTCCTCCATCCTCCTCTCCTTTCCTCCGTTGCCCTCTCTTCTCATCTATCAGAAGGTCCCAGCTGAGCCCCGTCACAGGATCATTTTTGGGTTTGAATTAGTGTGAAATGGACACACGGAATAGGAGGACAAAGCATGACATTGAGTCGGGAGGAGAGAGAATGGAAGTGATGTGCCCCCCCAGGCATCGGTGTGCAGTGGAGGGGCCGACATGTATGCTTCAAATGCACTTAAGATCAATGATAATTCACCAGTCGTAAGAACTTGTGGTAGTTTATCGGGTGTGAATAAGACGTGATTAAAGCGTCCCGGTGGCTCAGTTACCGTGACGTCTCAGGCATGTCATCCCCCCTTTCTCTTCCGCTCTGTATCTACAGTCAGATATCAAATTAAAGCCAAAAGAATCTTAACACAGACCGGTACAAAACATTTATGATGAAATAAATAGTTTTTTTTAATAAGTGTGCATCTACGCTGGATTATGCAGATGTGATTTGTATGCGTGCATCCATCAGGAGCCTAAAAAGTGGACCTCACTCAGGACATGCAGACAATGTCTCGCCTCTGACGGAGTGTTTTCATATACAGTGACTCCGAAAACACGGAAATTATTCAGCATTTTTCCAATTGTTCAGACGTTTAGATCTACTATTTAAAATACGTCAGTAAACCATTGTGCTCATGCAACCAAGGTGTAGTTTGTTTATAGTTTGTTATCACAAGGATGCTGTTCATTAGTGAAAATCTTGCTGGACAAAATGCACATGCGTCATAAACTTGTATTTGCCACATTTTCTGCAATAATTCAGAATCCAATGGGGAAATCCCATTAGCCCTATTTTTATTTTTTGGGAGGGCACAAGTGGGATGCTCAATACCGAGGTCTCCATAAGGTCCTCGAGCATCACGCAGAAAAGCATTTTCCTTT